>NW_028278728.1:0-241894 GCF_059751315.1 Micrasema longulum | reverse complement strand
TAAACTTCCAAAAGGATAAGTTTTTTGATTTCAAGAGCACAAAAAGTTTTCTTGTCCGTTTCATCTTCTCTTTTATCGGCAATTTTCAAAAAAATCTTTAGAGAAAAAATCTCTGTAAATAACAAACTTAATAAAATTACGTAAATACTATTTTTTGTATTTTCCAAAACAGACCAGGAGGCCTAATAACAGTGGTGAATTACAGCACAGAAATCCCTGGCTTGAGAAAATACCCGTTTTTAAATTTTTGTGTTCTCACCGGAAATCGAACCAGGAACCTTTCGTGTCTTAGTCAAGCGGCTTAACCACTACACTACGGAGGCTGTCAATTTAATGGCATATTACCGTTTTTTTTTTTTTTTTTGTTTGTTTATGTAAAAAAATTACATTCCAACCAATATTTAATTTAACATTTTACACAATCCAAAAAACATCACCCAATGCATATTTAAAATGACATACCCCCCGTTGTTTTTTTTAAATATCGAATATTAAAAAATAGCAAAAATTATAGGTTTTCGACCGGAGTTTTAAATTCTAGTTAGTAAATTCTATGTGTATTCGGCCGGTACTCAAAGTGTTAACTTGTAGTCAGTAAATGTGAAACAGCGTAGAACGGCACGACATACATATCTATTTAATTATACCTCAGTGTATTAAAACTGTTTTTTCATTCATTGATCAACTATTTATTTTTTTAAATATTCAAATAAAAATTCCTAACACGAGAAAAAAATAGCTTATATTACGTTAACTTCTAAAAAAAGTAGCTATTTAAATCTGTTTTTTATACATAATACATTTTTTTTAAGTCTAGAAAAATTTTAATAATCAATCTCTCTTTTTATCCGACAGTAAACTATTTGTAAATATTATGATTTTTCAGCTTGTAAGGATTTTTTTTTGCTATATTACATACAGTATTTTGCCAATTAATGGAATAAGAGTCATTTTTTACTTATAGCAACACTCATATGTCAATTTTCAATTCTTTAGCGCCAAAAATTGTAATTTACAGTTCATTTATCATTTAGGAGCTCATATTGGTGTTTGTTGGTGTACTATCTGTTGTTTTTTTTACATTTTCTCAATAAAGGACTAATTTTATAAATTATTTGCGTATTGAAAGTTGTTCTTGAGTTAGTTTAAATCATGGATATCACGCCAAGGAAAAGAGAAAAGATTATAACCTTAAGTGAACATACATCAATGACTCGGAAGGAGATTGCAAATGAATGTTTTGTGAGTCAGAAAGCAGTCAGCAAGCAGTCAGCAAGATTATTAAGCAGAAAAGAAAAACAGGGTCAGTTGAAACAAAGAGAATTGGGAAATGTGGAAGAAACCGGAAAAGTAGTGTCCAAGATGAAATATCTATCTTTAATAAAAAATAGTAGGTTGAACCCCAAAAAAACAAGTAACGAACTTCATCGAGATTTGGCTTCCACTAAGGTGATGATACATGACTCAACAAAACTAAGAAAACTCATTGTATCTGGAAAAAAAGCTATTCGACCACAGAAAAAACAACTCCTGATGGCACATACGATGAAGGAAAGGCTCATTTGGGCTAGAAAATCACAAAATGGACTGTAGAAGACTGGAGGAAGATGCTGTTTTCAAGTGAAACCCACTTTCTTGTGCAAGGATATCGCACAAAATTTGTTAAAGAAGGGGAGATGAAATACTTGCTGTGGCTCATATTGACCAAACAGTGAAATATCACATGAAAAAGATGTTTTGGTGTGGCTTTTCGTGAATGGGGACCGAACCTTTGATGCCAATAGAAGGAATGAAAAATGACCTAAAGTATAAAGCTCTATTAGAGCAGCATTCGAGTACAAAACTAAGTGAATGTTGTCCTAATGGTGGGGCTGTATTTCAACAGGAGTCAGCTCCTTGTCACGTATCAAAGTTAATGCTTAAGTATTTCAATTATTAAAAAATAAATCTTTTAGACTGGCCTAAAAATTCACCTGACCTCTACCGTATAAAAAATTGTGAGCGATTTGTAAATCTAGAATACAAATATTGGACTGCACCACCAAGATAAAAATGATTAAAGCTGTTATTCAGATGTGGTTTCGAGATGACAAAATAAAATAAAAATGCAGAAATTTAATTGATTCCATGCCAAAACGTGTTCAGGCTGTTATAATAGCAAAAAAAAGAACATAAGTCCCATCAAACGAAAAATATTTTATGATTGTACGTCACCTGTAACTCAAAAAATTAATAAAAAACTTATCTTATGATTACAAGAAATTTTATTCCATTGATTTTAACAATACTATATTATGTAGAAGTATATAATAAAATCCAATTAGATAGTTTAAATTTGACTAAATGTTGACGAAAAAAATAAAACGAAAATATACATTTTTGACTGATAAATTTACAGTTCATTTAGGTATATTTTAATTATATTTAGCACACCCTATAAATAAACATAAGCTTAGAGAGTGCGAATTCACCTTTAAGGGGATTACCGTGTTGAGACGATGAAATTTGTACTGCGATAGAGTTTTCCATACATCATTAAGCGCTACCCCCTTCCTTATACAACACATACCTAGTTTCAGGAAATTGATGTCATGTTTGTTACATAAATTTGCAAGAGATCCTTCCATGAATAAATGACCCTCCAAATTAAACATTTGGGTTCTGTATGCAAAATAATATTTCGGTATATTATATTCGGAGTTCATAATATATTCAACAATGTTTTGAGTATGTCTAAATGTTTATAGACAGGCTGGATTTCCTCCCTAGGGAGTATTAAGGAATGCCTAGACTTCCATATTCATATTCCTTTCTCAAAAATAATTTCCCCCAGTTGCAACAAATTAAGATCATAATAAATTGTCATTATCTTTATATTTATAATTTCTCTGTACGTGTGATGTCACTGAACTCTTCCCAAACGGCTTAACCGAGTTACGTGCGGTTTTCAGAGAAATATAGATCTTTGCGCTGTGCGTGTTCGTAGATATTAAAATTTTCAATCTTATATGTTAAAAAGAAGTAAGGAGCATAAATGTTTTATTTATCGATCTACCATGGTTGCGTTTGAGGAGAATGCATTTTTAATAAATGGAAAGATGTTGTTTTTTGTTTATTAAAAAAAAAGTTTTTTTTTGTTTACAAACAGTATTTGTTTTTTGTGGATCTCAATCAGATTCTTGCCTTAAATTCCTTGTAATTTCTACCCTTTTATTTCTTTTTACCGGATTTTTGGTAAGACTAAAACACTTTTAAATTAAATACATTTTTAAAAATCGTATTCCTACACAAAGCGCACACCTGTTGATGAAAAGAGCCGAGTTTGACATTTGCAAAAAGAATTCTATATTTGAAAATAATTATTTTATGTTTTGGAATTCAACCACAAACAAGTACCTAGGTACCTACTTAAATTAAATATTTAAATATTAATAATTTTTAGTTTTGAAATTCAATCATAAACATATACCTACTTGTCAAATAAATATTTTTTCAAGCTAATAGCAGGCAAGCCAACGTTCGGGCAGGACAATGTCTGACGGGTCCGCCAGTTTAATACAAAAAATTATACGATGTTTTACTTAATCCATGTCCGCTCCATAGGTTAAGTAGGTACCTAGGTAGCAGGGGCGTGCGGCGAGATTTTCGGTTAGGGAAGCAATATGTACATACATATCCAAAAAGTACATAAATACGTACATAAGTCCAGTATACCATGCATTACAACTCGTAAAAAATTAACCATAAAATGAAAATATTCCGGTAAATCATAAAAACGCAAATACTTATTTACTTATAAAATATATATTAGTTTATCTTTTATTTTATTTATTCCCAAAAAATATATTCATTAGCATTATTAATTTATTGAGTCACAAGTTCCAAATCCATGGGACTTATGTTGAAATATTTAACTAGCTATCGCAACTGCTCATTAGGTAAAATAGTTCTATATAATTTCCCCCGTTTAAAGAATTTGATAATTCACGATGTCCTCTAAAAGGCAATTCTTGTTTTAAAAGAAAACGTACAACATCTATGATTTTGGATATAATATATCTAAAATCTATATGTTAAAGGTAATTTATGCCGTTTATGTAAAATAAATAAATTTAATTTTGACACTTGTCCACAACCACAAATCCACCAAGTTTTCGTATGTACGGAATTCGAAAAATATCGGTCACATGATTTTGTTTTTGTTATTATTTTTAAATTCGGCATACGTTTATCATTTTGAATAACAAGTTTTTTTTCGGCAAACTTTCGCGATGCAAAACTATTAATTATCAAAGATTCCAAAACACAATTACATATATTATTTAGATTTGGATATGTATTTTCCACGTCTGCCATATTTAATTAAAATATATTTTCACTAAAAGCGTAATCGCATTCTGTAAATATATAAACAAACTGACAGACCTAATTATTATCGGTCAACTTAAATATTATGTTATTTTATTCGAATTATTGTAAGAAAAAAATCAATTCAAGCGATTTTGTGCTCTTACAATAGCGCAGTAGAGTATATACTTCACTTTAATTTTTTTTCATACTTTTAACTACCTATATAAAAAGTATACAAATACACAATAAATATTTATAATTATTTTCATGCCCCGACTTCCTAGTTAAATCCAGACAATATGCTCTAGCATTCAAGTACCATTCATTTATATGATATAAATAATTAAATTAATTAAGTTAAATAAACCATAATTACGTTTTTTTATTGTTCTTATTTTGTTATATTTTTAAACTTTGTTAAATATATTTCATAACTTTGTTCAATATTATTATCTTAGGCATGTTTCACATTTTTGTAAAATGTTTCCCTCGGCACGGGATACCCCAGTGAGGGAACATTATTCTGGATAAAAAAAATAACACAAACAATGTAAAAGTATAAATAAATAAAATTAAATATCTTAAGGGAAAAATATTTGTTGAGTAATTTTATTTTTATTTTTTTTATTTAATGCAAAAAATATACAATTTTATCATAGAGCACAATTATATTTTTTTTATGTCCCGACTTGTTTGAAAATTCCGTATTAAGTCGGGACTCTTCTATATATAAATCAAAAACATTTATTTACATATAAAATCAAAACAATATACAAAATAATCAAAACAACATACAAAATAGTAAAAGAAAAATATAAAAAATAAAAACTTATGCATGTCAAAAATGGAATGCAGAAAAGTTATATAACAATACATAGCAATATGTTTTAATAATTTATAGTAATATTATTATTCAATTCGGTAATTAATTGATAGTAAAAATCAATACAAAATAATACAATAAAGTAATAATTGTAACACATCCAGATATATGGTAGAATATGTAATTAAATAAACATAATAATAAATTTAAAATATATATTTACAAATAATTATGCATCACTATTAAGTTCATTCGAATATAATATACACATATACGTTCATGGATAATAATGAAGACAGCATCGATAATATATATTTGTTCCCGAAGCAATTTCATGCAGTGGTCTCTACCCCTCGATAAAATCCAATTATGGATCTTCATCTTAAATAAAGACGTTGTTTTGGAGAACTAAATATGTTCATCCAAGACGTTGAACACTCTTGGAGCTATATATGAAAAGTGTCTCAGAGCAAACATCGTACGCGTTTTCGGTATTAAGAAGTTAAGGTTACGCGAAAACCTCGTGCGGGCATTCTGTTGGCAGTTGGGACCTCCTTCCGTAGTCGCCTGACCAGAAAATTGTCCATAAATTCTTGATATAGATTTGACGGATATCAAGAACTTTTAACAATTGAAATAATGGTTCAGATGTGTAGGTCGGAGGATACCAAAGCATAACTCTAAGAATTAGTTTTTGCGTCTTGATTAAGGGGTTCATGGCAATTGTCGAGCAACCTCCCCAGCCAATTATGCCATAAGCAGCCACCGATTGGAAAAGCGTAATGTAGACATTTTTAAGAGTGCTAACGTCCAGGATGTTTCTGAGTGAGCTAAAGACATGACACAGTTTTCTTAATCTAGATACCAGGGACTGAACCTGTGTCTCCCATCGCAAATTTCTGTCAATTACAATTATGTTTATTCAATATCAATTTGAGAACTAACTTAAAACAAATGTGGAATAATAAATAAAGTATTAACAATAAACAAAAAAACGAGTAGGTATCAAACATTTGAAAATAATTCGTATTAATTAAGGGCAAATGAAAATATTTTTTAACATCCAAATTAATTCGTGCAGGCATGTTAGTATTTACTTATGAGAAAAAGAGACATGAAATTGCTTTTGGAAGGAAAGCTATTTTTATTTTTTTTGTGATATATACGTATTTGTATGAATAAAAAAATAAATATGGTAAAAAAGACAAAAAGAGACAAAAAAAACCCTTTAGACAAAAACCATTTTAAACAGTATTATATCTAACAAATAAGATGTCAACATTTAGGGTTAAACTTTATTTTCGTCTTAAAAAATATCTTTAGAGAAAATTGAATATAAATTACAGTTCGGAAAGGAAAATTGGAAAAACCAAGACCTTTTATTTGTTAGAGAGGCTACCAATTTTCCGATACGAACCTTACAATTTGGGGTGAGAAACACGTAATAAATTTAATTTCGGTGTTTTCATTTGAAAGAAAATGAAAAATATAGTTTGATACAAAGTATTATTGAAGTAATACATATCAGGCAAAAGGTGTAAAATAAAAAAAAATAAAAAAAACCACACCAAAAAAGAAATAACCTCTTGTGCTTGGTTTGGAATTATGTGTTAACTAATGCATAATCTACAATATTTTTTAATAAACTAAAACACAAAATTAATAAATATTGGGCAATTCTCGCTGCAGCGTCACCGAAGAAAAAATAAAAAACGCCTAAAACATTATAATATATCGTAACTACCCTAATTTCTTTTCATTTTCGTTCCCTTTTTTTCCTTTTTTTTTCTGGAGCCTGTCTCCTTCCGAACTGCTACTCTGATTCCGTAATCTATGCATTCCTTTTCGCATCATATATAGTAGATAGCCAAAGTATTTTTTTACATTTAAACGAAAAACCTCTAACCGCCCACTGAAAACATTTGCTGTAAAAAATATGTTTATTTATTTAATTTTTTAATATATTTGAAAAACAGTGATTTAATAAAAAAAACTCACCAGTTTGTTTTTTGCAGGCTGGAAGATATTGTTTTTACCAATAAATAGGCCAAATTGCGTATGTTTTTGTATTTAAAGTTGAAAACAAATAAATAAAAGCTCCTCTAATGACATTTCTCATATTGAAGATTTTTACGGACTCATTCTATACACCGGTTACTACGATTTTCTTTTCTTATTGCGTAACTTCCTACAATGGTTAACTCAAAGTATTGGAATTGTCTAAATGAGCTCACTAAATTATAAAACTTTTTTTATGTTCATAAATATTTTTGTGTTCCTGATTATGGTTAACGATTTTAAATACACATTTTCCGTTGTCTTTTTGCTAAAAAAAAGTGGTAATGTCATCAAAATATCTGATGTTTATTTGGTCGCTCCATCAGGTATCGTTTGGATACTATTATTTTATTTATTATCCCATACCTTTTGAACTTTTTCAGAGATGGTGAATGGTAATTATATTTATGTATTCATGCATTTCATAATATATACCGTTTTTTGTTCACTTTGCCCAGCTGTATGAAACAGAACTTATGATTTTCTTGTTGTATTACTTTAAAATGTTTTATTATTTCATTTTGTTTTTTTACATTTATTCTTGAACTGTTTAAACTTTCTACTGAATATGCTGTATAATTATTAGGTTAATTTTTTTAATATAAATCTTATATAATTTTTTTTATATAAATTTTGAGTATAAGGAAATTAATGTTTTAAAAAAAAAAATATGTAGCCAAATATGTTAGTATTATAAATTTTTGTAAAAGGCAGATTTGCCGTTTATGTTAATAAAATAAAAATAAAATCAAATATGCAAATTGAAATAAATGGATTTATTCAAGAATACCTGAGAGTTGCGGTCGAGTCATCAAAACACATTTAATAACACAAAACACAAAAAAAATAACTTACAAGACGCGAATAAAACATGGGGTCAACTTACGTTTATTGTACAAACCGCTAACATGCATGCATTCTACGATATTGTTTGACATAATTAGATAAGTTTGTAGGACGACAAACAGTTTGACTTTGTTTGAAACAATCAAAAATCAAAACCCGTACAGTTATAATTTAGACATCAAACACGCTAAAGCCCGAAAACATGACCATAGCCATCGATGTTGGCCTACGGTTGCTTCAACGACTTAACGCTATAATTGATCATATATTGCAAACACGTTATCCCACAAACCTATGAGCTTGCAAAGCAGTTTATTTTGACTAAAACCGTTTTTTAGTATTTTTTGTACATTTTCAAGAAACTTCACCCAACAATTAAATGCTCTAATATTTACTATTTTTTACATCTGATTTTCTGTAGCACTCAAATACCTCATTGTGAACTGCCGGATATGCTGGAAAACATTACAAAATGTGAGTTTATTTCAAATCTTTAATCTTCGCAAATTTGACCAAGTTATGATGGGACGATAAAGACGTACCTTGACGGTATAGTTGAAGATAAATTCCCTCTAACGATTTTAAAGATAAACTATCAACCCCTTACCTTTAAATTTAAGGTAGGTACATCGATATGAATCAAGGGAAAGCATACGTCACGGTACATATATATATGTCCTAAAATGACAAAGCTTCAGTATGACGTCATAGTTGAAGATAAAAGTCTCCCGACCGACTACAAAGGTATAGTATCGATACCACCATCAAGTTTTGATATAAGTACATCATTTTATACCGACGAGTCTAGAACCCCTATATACGTTTATCTACGCATTAAAAATGTCAAAAATTTTGTTCCACCAAGCAATTTTTTCTTTAATTATAATTTATCAAAATTTTTAAACGTTTTGAGGTTGGCACTTTTTTTCTTAAAAGTCTTTTAAAAATATGAGAGAAATAAGAGTTTTGAAGTCGAATTAAATTCCGACATAACTGTCACTTTAATATAACAAACGCCTAGATGTAGAAATAATGTCGCTTGTTTCTCTCCTATTAACAAATAAGAGTATCTAGGCGTCAGACACAGATTATATGCGTCAGAAAGTTACCACTCTAAAAAAATAATTTAGTTATTAAATTCATTCTATCTGTTTTACTATCTTCCCGAGTGTATGTATCGAGACGTTATAGGAGCCGGTTTTGTAGTCGATCGTTACAGATCGGTAGATACATACAGACGATCGTTAAGTGTACCGTCTATGTGATTTCCAAAAGTCATGCAAAATTCATGTTCAAGCAAACATTTTTTACTTGAATCGGGATTTATTGGAGTTTATAATTGCTTTGAAGTGAGCACTTTTTATTACAGAAGCCTATTTATAAAAAAAAAACTATTTTAAATGTTAATGACGTAAGGAACGCGGACTAATTGTTTGCGGTCAATCCATTGGCTTGTTTCAAAGTAGGCAGAACATACCGAGGTAAGATACAGATAGTACAGAAGTTACAGATACCGTATCGATATATACAGATGAAGATAGCGTTCATAATCGAGGCACAGGTATATAATATAAACGTTAGCAAGTTTTCTAACTTTACGCAAGCACAGTTTAAAAAAAGGATTAAACAGTGTTTTTTCATTTTTTTATAAAATAAACTTTATGATAAATTAATATTGAATTTATTTTCATATATTTCTTGATAAAACTCCATAGTTAAGGATTTTGGCAAGAGAATCAATAAAAATCCTTGATTTTGTTTTATTTTATTTAATTTGACTAACGAGTGATTTCGCTCACGTTTCGCTAAGTATTACTGGTAAATTATTTACAACATTTTCGACTTTTATACATTTTCTTACAAGGTTGGGAGATAAGAAGATGATGAAAACATTTAATTATGGGACAGACTGCATACATATAACTACAAATAGTTAAAAATTCGTTCATTTTTACGAAAGTTTGTTATTGGACTGAAATGAGGATTTAGCAATATTTATTGTTTAAAGGCGGAGAAAGAACATTTTGAGAAAACAACAGAGTAACAGAGTGAAACATATACATTATATTATAATTAATTAACATCATTTTCAGTATGCGTGATCTCCTTTGCACATACTTTAATTTAGACCTCCAAATGCGCATTTTACGATGTTATATCTTCTCATTACTTTTTACGGCGTCGAAACGTGGACACTCAAAAGATCGAAGCGTATAAATGTGGTTTTAGTTGAGTATATTAAAAAATCACTGGAGAACAGAGTCCTAAACAATGAGGAAAATATAAAGAGGTACTGAAAACTCATATATATTACAAGTCATTCTACAAGGAAGACGCAGTGCAGGTAGAAGATGCATCCCTTGGTATATTGCAGCACTCAGTCCTTGATCAGGGTAGCTACTGACAAAGTGAGAAATGCTGCGATAATTTCTTACCTCTGTCTGGTAAAGGAAAGATGCAAAGAAGTTAATAGCAGTCAAGGTATCGCTTCAGGTACCAGACAACATTTTATGTCGACCTATCCAGAAATCAAACCCAAGCCTCAGGCGTGCCAGACAGATACGCCAACCACTACTCTGTCAAGCAAACGTATTCTTACATGATTTTCTTCTCAGGATTTCTAACTGAGAGTAGCCGTCGAGTCAAAAACACTCGTCTAGGGTTCTGGTTCTATTTCACGCACATAACTGTATTTCTTATCCGCGCCCTTTGTAATGCTAAATTATAATTGTCATGTTTGGACTTTCTTTTGAATTCAAATTATAGTACCCACTAAACTTAGTTATATGCAAAAAGAACTTTGTTCATTAGCTCGAAATTCTTTATTTTGCATGTTAAGTGAAACCGTACGCAAATTAGATGGTTTTTCGGGGCGTAGTAATAATACAACCTCACTAAGCTAATGTAAGAAGCCTAAAGTCTAACTTGCATAGTCGCTTTTCATTATTTTACGTGATTTCTAATATGTGGGTTTTCTTTTTCGGAAATATTTCTTTTTGTTAACTAGGAAACCAAAAGTTCTTCATGAAATACCTTCAATGGAAGTTTTCCCTTAAAGAGCGAGGTCTTATCGATTTAACTCATAATAATCATCTCATTAATGCATTTTCACGTATGTTAAGATTATATCTCTATTAACAAATTTCAACATGGATGGAGTATACCTTAAAGAAGGAAATATGGAAGTCTAGGCATTTACAGGGCTTATGACCTGTCAATGGCTGGTTTAAGTGGCCATTTTACACACTGTGTAATATTCACCGTTTTTCCTATGTTTGAACATCCTAGCCTAGACTTTCATATTCCCTTCTTTAAGATATTGTCCATCCCTGTTGTAATTTGTTAATCTTAACGACTACCGAGGGGGTGCAATCCAGTCTTTTGTCTACAAACATTTGGACAAACTCAAATATTGTTATATCTCTATGTAGAAAGTAATGTTGATATTGACATATTTAACAATACATTTAATTATTTATTTCATTTATCTATTTATTCATGAAAAATTACATTAATTTAAACATAAATGAACTTAATAAAGGCTTTTTAGGCCGTACCCGTGTCAAGCCATAATAATTAACAATAACAAATACGTAGTAAAAAAAAAAGTAATTATCATGACATGTGATGCTATAGAATAACAATCCAGAAAGACAAAGCACAAATAATAAATAATACAATTCCGAAAAAGACAACGTAAAAAAGAGTAATCAGATATAAATATTAAAATTCAAATTATACAGATTTAGATTCATACATAATCAATTATACCAAATAATAGTAACACTGAAATCAATAGAAAAAATATATTTATATACAATCATAATTGAAATGATAATGGAGATATGGTTTCTAATAACTAACTCTATACTTTGGTAAGAAATGAGAGTAATAAATGATATGCCAAATA
This sequence comes from Micrasema longulum, assembly GCF_059751315.1. NCBI lineage: Eukaryota > Metazoa > Arthropoda > Insecta > Trichoptera > Brachycentridae > Micrasema > Micrasema longulum. Next base: position 229,907 of record NW_028278728.1, on the reverse strand, counting down.
ACAGTGAGTACGTAATTAAATAATACAAAATACATGGTGAAAAAATATAAAGTTATAACATATTACAATAGAGATAAAGAACATTTAAAAAAAGGATTATAGAAGTCTAGGCATCTACAGGGCTTATGACCTGTCAAGGGCTGGTTTAAGTGTCCACTTTACACACTGTGTAACATTCACCATTTTGACCATATTTGATCATCTATATTCCTTCAATTCTTTCATCTGATGTTTGTGAAGTTAAAGAGCTGAAACCTTTATTTATGCGGGTGAGATTCGTGTAATTGAATTATTTCACCTACATACTATGCAACGCCTGAAAATGTTATTTTTTCAATTTCTACAATTCTTCACGGGTAAAAAGTTTATATTTACAACTGACGATGGGTAATTCAGAATACTTGAAACTATCGTGTTCTTACTAACATGTAACTCGTGTGTGGCGTGTAAATACAAAGTGGTTGTAATCTAAGAACTCATAACGCCACTACTCATCCCTACTTTTCAAAAGTAAATTTTATCCTTTCATAATGCTTCTTTTATTTTAAAATTAGTTACATTTAATTAAACAAGCTATTCGTTATCACTGCTTCTGTAAGACTTAAGATATTCACTGTGATATATTATAGTTGCATGCAGCATTTTGAAATAAGGGATGGCCCCACATTACACAGAGCTTAAAGATAAAAAGGTTTCCTTACAAGTAAAAATAGCTTGTGGGTTTCCATTAGTGCGCAGTGGCCAGAATACGACAGCTGAGACCTAGAATTGCAAAATTGCATTTACGTACAACGAATTTTTTAAAATTAAAAATAGACTTCATTATATAAATAAATGAGAAATCTGCGTTCAAAATAAATTCAATCAAAACGTAACAATTGAAAAAGTCCCGAAGATGACAAGCAATTCAAGCCGACAATCTTTTAAGTATATCTAAATGTTTGAATATTATAATGGATTTTACTCCAAGCGAGTTTGTATAAGATAGATGAGAAAGAACGATGAATGTTTAGGCATTTATAAGTCTTATTATACAATATTTTTTTTACTAAATATATCCTGAATAGTGAAAGTAACTAAATTAAATAAAATATTCCATCCAGTATTTACCTACAAACATTTATACAATCTCAAAATCGTAAGTGTCTTAATATAAGCTCTGTCCGTTTTTTCCAAATTTAAAATTAAAGACCAAAAGTTTTTAACTTCACCTTTAATTTTTTTTTACTTTAATTTGTTAATTTCACATTTTTAGACGACATTATATTAACAATTATTTCCATAACTTTACTCTAATTTATAAATCGACGTTATGAACGAAAAATCTTTTTTAAACCATAAAGTTTTCTTTCATTCTTCATACTTTAGGACATCTCATCATCTTGAAAATTATTTTTACTCTTTGTATTAGGTGTCAACATACATGTGTGTAAGTTATATCCGGTTTTTTTTCAAATTTAAAAATTAGCTCCAAAAGTAAAAGAAAATGCCAAGGATTATACGAGTGCGTTATTCGAAATAAAATTTTCTGCTCTACAAGACACTGTTTGAGTTTAAATTTTATGAATTATTTCATTTGATTACAAGCCTTGAAAATGGAATGTTCAGTAGATGGAAATGATCATTTGCAAAACCTCCTTTTGTCACGTTCATTCCAGGAATAAAGCTGCTAAAACTGTTTCGATATTTGGGCAGTGAACGGTGAAAACGATATGAACTATTGATTAATATGTTGGAAAATGAAAGAGAAAGCAGATAAATTTTAAGGTTTTCTGGCCTCGTATTCAATGTATCACCCAACCATTGCAAAACCATGTCTCAGATTCAATTTGATAAATTTGTAAGACCAGGTTGTTTTGTGTCAACCAGGTTTAGGTAAAGAAATATCTTAAAATTTGCTAAAACACATTCAAAAATAATAAGTAATATAATTAAATACTACTGGCAGTCATGTTTTTATTTATTTTGCATAAAAATGTCTACCTAAAAACAGGTTTTACCGAGTTAAGCAGACTATACATAATCTACAGAAATATATTATCTTAAATATGTAGTAGATCATGAAATTATATTTTTTGTTAATATTCCATGATTATTCTCTAGGCACTTTGAAGAAACGCCTGAAACATTATTATATATCCCCAGAATCCCGAACTCTCTGAGTTTTACTGCTTTTTTTTCTTTTTCTAAAATATGTATTTTTATCCCCTTTTTCTTTCCATGGTTCTTCTTTCTCTCGCCTTTCAAACACACTATCTGATCCTACATTCCTCGTCATTTAACATGTATGACATAATGCACTTTTTTCTTTTATGAATGTTAATATGTGCAAGCCTTATCTCCCAATTAAAAAAACAGCGGTTATTTTTAATGATTTAGTTTTTTTTTACATTTTATGTTTTTGGGACAAAATTTTGATTAATCTCATTTTTTTTACCAATCTGATTTTAAGTTAGCTGGAAGATATTGCTTTTAGCAATAAGTCTGCCAAAGTATTTATTCTTTGTACTTGAAGTTTTAAATAAATAAATTACTATTATTTTCATTGTTGACTAATTTGTCATGTTTCATTTCGTTGTGTCTTGTTCTTTTAATTTGAAATAAAAACAGATCCATTGATTAATTTGTTGGATCTTATCTTAATGCCCAAAAATAAACCTCAGAAAATGTAAATATTTTAAAACCAGTTAAAGGCGTTAAGTTTGAATTAAATATTTATTTTTGCACCAAGCATGACTAAAGTGGGCTGAAATTAGCAAAATCCATGTTGCGACTTATTTTAGGAGTTAAACGTTGTACATAAATCATTTTATAAATATACACAAAGGACGTTCGCCCCTGTAACGAGCGCATTTTTATTTGTTGAAAAAAGAATTATTTCTCGCAACAGAAATACAATCGTTCTGTTATTCAGTGTTCCTCATTTTTCAACGCCTTTATTAAAGAAATTCTGTTAATTATAGGGGATCAAAGAACGTTCATGAATACCAAATAATAAATATGTAACAAAAGGGTAATATTGCGTACTATGAATACCGATTAAAAAATGTAAAATAGATTTAGAAAAATTGATTATACTCGAATTTTCAAAATCAATAAGAATATTGTGAAGAAATGTTTTCTTGCATAACTTTTAAAATAAAATTGTTAAAAATATGTCTTCGCGAAAACGCGACATGTTTGACTTTGACATTTGTGACGATGTTCTATTTAAATTTGAAAGTATAATATATATTTCTTCAATCCGTGCCTCATATCTGAGGATGGTGATCACGCCTGACTTAAGGCATGGCTCATCTGTGGACAGTCTCCCTCCATCTGGATCGGTCTTGTGCTCTTCTGAAGGCATTTGTCAGTGATAATTCTGATAATTCTGTGTGCAAGCGGCTTCATCTTGTTAGTTGATGTCCACTTGAAAGATAAAATGCAGTCTTATGCTTCCATACAGTCGTAAACACTCGTCCAGGTTTTGGGTCATATTCCTTATATGCCTTTATTAATATCATGTTTTAAAACCCAGTAAATACGTAGTAAAAAAACAAAAAAAAACAAAATGTATATGTATAGCAAAAAACCTATTTTTTAAAGTGACATAGTAAAATACATAAAATAAAAACAATAAAAAAAACAAAGTAAAAGATGTGAAAAATCAATAAAATGTGTTAATATAGTAAAACAGAACAAACAGAGTAAAACGTAATGTCAAGATACACTACGATTGGTGTACCATTGCAGTGCCCTATGGGCCCTTAAGTGCGGAAAGGGAATGATGATGATGATGAAAAAGTAATGTAATATCAGTAAAAATTCAAGTATTGTAATGGGTTACAATGTCCTTCTATCATTTATTTGATATACTCGACTAAGCCATCGAAAAGTGACATTTTCGCTTTTTTTTTATTTCACCATTTGCAACCTTGCCGTACTTTATTGATTTATCTGAATTTTTAATTTTCTAAGAACAAATCTTAGTAACGTAATTTATTGACAATCTTTAGTTTAGTTAATATGCTCCTATTCAAACTACGTTTATTAAGCTGTAAATATATCTTAATTTAACACGAGTTTACTGAAATAAACTTTGAATATTAATTAATCATTTCATTTGAAGCCTTCTTCATATCTAGTCTCAATGAAAGGGTACTCGTAGAGCCTTTGATTTGAAATGTAAATACAAAAGAATGTTTTATTACGTGATGAGCGAACAGCCTCTATTGATTTACTCTTTAATACTCTGATTGGATTGATGTTGAAGTAGTACTTAAAAGGTATAGTTTGATCTACTTTTATGATAGCTCTTGTGATTTTAAATATAATTCAAGATAAAGGCTGTGATCAATGTTGTCATATGAGATCGAAAACAATAAATATTTTTACCACCAATTTATAACCCAGAACAACATCGTCAGTACATGAAAACCTAAGAAAATCTATGAAATTTATTTAGAGAAAACGCGGTCTGAATTTTTTTATACAAACAAACGTATTCCCGTATTTTATAACTAAAATATGGCACTAAAGCAGTGATTTTTTACTCACTATAAACATGTACCATTAGCGTGTCTTTATGGTTTTGTTTTCTTGATTTTTTTTTCTATGGGAACTAGGCCTACCCAAAACCCTTAAAATTGCCCCGTTTTATCTGTTGTCTTTTTTTTTATACATGAATATGTTTTTTTTTTTTAAAACAACCCTTCGGTTAAGTTTTGAGTTGCCAAAAACGAGACATCGAATCGTCGATTTTGTCGATTTAAGATAAACATAATAATGATTGCTGATTATAATCAGTTTGAATAATACCATTCAAATACCCATTCATTAACATTTTCAGCCACCGCCTATAACATTTAAATTTTCGGGACATTTGAAATTATGATAGTAAATTGGAACGGACGAGATAGAGCGAGTTGAAAGCTTTGAACATCTTATTCGCAAGTCATGACATGTGGAATTAAAAAAATAAAAAATGAACTTTCAAACTGATATTATTTATTTAAACATAATTTAAAATATTTCATAATAGAAAGCCACAGAAAAATATACAAACTTTATCATTTTTTCCAACCTATTTCTTTAAATGAAATATTATTTTTGTTTATATACTGTGCATTACTAAGTTTCCCAGTTACCTTTCTAGACTAACGTCGTGTTAAGGTAACTGTTTTTTTACTGATTAATTTGCTGTTTATTTTGTAGAACTCCTTATTTAAATTTATAATATTAGAAATCAAACACTGATTTGAGTCAACTGAACACTTTATTTTATTTTTACAAATATAAAAACAAAAATTTCGTGACAATTGTTTCGCCTTGATAGGTCATTTTCAAACGGATGTCATTCGAATGCCAAACAAATATCATAAGACATTTGTTTGAAAATGCCCTAACTTGTGTAAAATGTATTTTCGTTTTTATATTTTTTATATTTGTAAAAAAAAAATACAGTGTTCAGTAGACTCAAATCAGTGTTTGATTTCGAATATTATAAGTTTAACTGTTTTTTTTAAATGACAAACGCTGTGGCGGAGTTGGTTAGACAACAAATTGTGAAGATGGTATCGCGGGTTTGATTCCCGCCAGTAGCAAGAAAAAATCAAAAAAAAAATCTCAATTGGTCTGGGTGTAGTAATGTATTTTTCATAACTTCCTTGCTGACAATCTTTTAAAATAGAAGCTAAGTGGGTTATTCTTTATCATTAAAAAAAAAAACAGTCTTTTAGATTCATTTATTATACATCATGATAAGTATAACAATTACCTTCCAAACGATATAATAAACTTTATTGAAATATGCTCCTCAGTGCGTATTTTGCCTGTTCTTAGTCCAACTGTCTTAAATCTGTTGCATGTTAGCGTTTTCGTTTAGGGGTATATTAAAATAAGAGTAAAAAACATTTAGTTATCATAATGATAATAAATCTCATTTCCTTCAATTCATCACTTGATTGGATGGGTATGCAATACTCAACCAGCCAGTTCAAAGTATAAAGCAATCAGAAAACAAAGAAAAACATAATTCATAGGATTTAGTTTTTTAAATCAATAAAATAAAACAGAAGTTAGTAATATAAAACAAATACATTTGATTATTTACTTGAAAAACATAAAGAATTGAAATAAAAAAAGCAAAAAAGACGTACTTTAAATTGAAATTCGTTGTTTTTTTTTTACAATTTTAAACTATATGGAAAATTAAGATTTTACGCAATATTTTTAAGAAACACTGCTTTGTTCTTTATGTAAAAAGGGAAAAAATCGTTGATGGGGGGAAAGGTTTGGAGAATGGAGTAACTGGCTTTAAAAGAGACAAAAATCTCTAAGGACTAAGGGTTTACCGAGCTTTTATTTAGTTAGGCTTTTGGGGTTTACTCGGCTCGAAAATAAAGCAGTCACGTACTCTACTAGTCGACTAAGAAATCATTAGCCAGTTACTGCTAAACGATTTTGCCTAATCTTTATAATTGGGTTTTGTTTGTAGGAAATTAAGAAAATGCCTTGCAAAAAATGATGAATGCAAAATAAGTTAATCTTTTATACGTATAACTATTTTCTTTCAGTGGCAGTCATTTATTTTATTTTCAAGACAGAGAAATATAATTTTTGTGTTATTTTAAGAATGCTTCTGTTTTGATGACGAGATTAATAACATAATTTTCAATAACTGGTATTTATTAATGTGTATGGACATATAAGGAATATGACCAAAACCCTGGACGAGTGTTTACGACTGTATGAAAGCATAAGACTGCATATTATCTTTCGAGTGGACGTCAACTGACAAGATGAAGCGGTTTGGACACAGAATTATCAGAATTATCAGAATTATCAGAATTATCAGAATTATCAACATTTGATGTAATTAATTCGGCGGCCTCCGTGGTGTAGTGGTCAAGACACTTGACTCACGCACGGAAGGTTCCGGGTTCGATTCCCGGTGAGAACACAGAAATTAAAATGTGATTTTTCTCAAGCCTGGGTGCTCGGTGATGTAATTCACCACTGTAATTAGGCCTCCTGGCCTGTTGTGTTGCAAAAAAAAAATGTAGATGAAGAACTTAAACTTTGTAATAAATATAGACACAATACGAGAATATCAAAAAGTAAATATAATTTTTAAAAATATTTTATGATGTTCAATAGTAACGATTAACGAATTGTTTGCAAAAGCTTCTTATGCTAATGATCTGCTGTAAATTCGTTTCATAATTTTTATATCTTTTATATGCTGACATACATACATGTATATATTCAAACATTTTTCTTGTTATTTTTTTTTCTTTTTATACCCATGTTTTAATATTATTTTTAGTTTTTTCATTTTTGTACATCTAACTAACTCATTATATTGTTATATTTTATATTGTAAAAGGCACTTGTGCCGTATAATAAATAAATAAATTAAATAAATAATTTCATTTAAAACATTTTAAAACGAGACAAAAACAGTCGAGACTGAAATTATAAAATAAACTACCCGACAAAACTTAACAAAAGACTCACTTTAGACGCTAAAAATATTATTAAAAATAAATTCTGAGAGAAGTCTAAAAGAGTCATCTGCAGGCGATTACTAGTACTTAATTTAACTCGGAAGAGTCTTAAATACATAAAATAAAGTAATATGCTAATTAAAAATCCTTAACTTCAATATCAATACATAGATGGCGCTCCAACACGCTTGTGAATGGTTTCTCATTTAATAACATATATACAAAAATCAAAAATGTTACCTGTGTCGATATTCGCTAATAAGCGGAATGGGGAATGTTGTAGTACATAAAGTGGCCACTTAACCCAGCCAATGACAGGTATAAGCCCTGTAAACGCTCGAATATCTATAATCCTGAATTTGAAAAAATTCTACCTCATCTCTGTAGGGATATTAATAAAAAATATTATCATTTACAATTGAATGTGGACATAAAACATAAACAATATTTTGTTTAATGAATGTAATCCGCAAGGGTTCATAAATAAATAAATTTCAAATAAAAAAGCGCTTTCATTAAAAATCCCTTCTTAATTACATTTCGTTTACGTTATTTTTTATTAAAACGAAAAAAATCATTTGCTTGTCTTTCTTTTTAAAAAATATATATTTAAATTGATTTCCTATGTCTGGTTTAATTGGATATTTACCCAGCGATACGACAAAATAAAAGTTGTTGGGTAAAAGTGGGTGGATTCACGGTAAATCTCACGTTTGATGGGTGTTCTGGGCAATTCCAAGGGGATTGGATTTGAAAATCGAGAGCAAATCCAATAATGTACATTGTCGACTCCGGTATAAAATCATCACTCAGCCAGGTCTAATCTGTATGTATTTTTGCGCCAGTGCAGTAGTGTAAACACATATTTTATTTAACCCAACACATTTTTGGGTGTGTTTGTCTCTTGGTTTCTGGTCAGCACGTTTACTTACCATGCAAGAGGTCTCAGGTTCAATTTCCGTCATAGTAGACAAAAAATAATAATTTTGAAGGTGTTTAAAACTAGAATATTTCTTAGTCCCTGGACTGGCACATGAAGCTTTAGACTGATTATTTTACCTTTATGTAGCAAAAATATTTTTTTAAAACTGCGGTTAGTGTACCAATGCAGAGCCCAATGCACCATTAGATCGTATGTATTAGAATAGATCAATAACGATGATATTTTGTTCATATTTTACTATTTAAACAACTTGAATTTATAATAAAATAAATTAAACAACTTTGTTTTTAACCATTAATATTTTTTTTTCCAACTGGTTTCAAAACAAACAAGCTTTTTGGTCCAAGTTAAAGGAAAAAAACTAAAAAAAATAGTGGTTAAAAGCAAAGATGTTTTATTTATTTTATTATAATGAATAACCCTCCAAGTAATAATGCGCCAAGCTAAAGAGGAGCCCAAACGTAGGAAAACCATTATATTATGACTATTGAGTTAGCTACAGTTCGCAGCCAAACAATGGGCCGTACTCAGGTCGAGAATTGCCAAATGGTTATTAATTTACATTGTAAATACTTTTAGATATGTACCTTCCTGTGTATTTATTATTGCAGGGTTATTCCAATTTATTTTTATATAATTCGCCTATATTTATTTCATAAAACTAAAATTAAAATTATATTAAAATTATAACGTAATATCCAAGTTATTTACAAACGAAGCCAAGGACAGCGACAAAAGCATCCGATCGAACCGTTATGTTTATGTTGTCAAACAAAACAAAATGGCCACCAATCTGTTGCAAACCAATAAAACAACATTGATTGCGTTCTATGAAACATAGTAAGCGGATTTCTCGATAGGTTCACGTTATTACTCTGAGGAATAACCACAAAGTTAGTGCTTCAAATATATTTTTTTATATAATTTGAATTCAACTAGTTTAATAACAGGGCTATGCAATAGTAATCGAAATGTAATAGAGCAAAGAGTGAACCGCGATCTCTTTCTGAGTCAAAAGCACTATAGTAGAACCATAATCGGGCATAGGTAACTTTATGTTTTATATTCGTTTTTTTTTTTAAATCAATAATTCAAATTACATTATGGAGATTTTAAAAAACTTTGCTCAGAATTTATCCACTATTCCAGAAGCCATTTGTACAGCTCTCGAGGAACCTGTTGAAGAAGAGAGTTGGTGCATAAAATTCACCCCTCCTAATGCAAAATACGACCCAAACAGGAAAATGAAAGAAATCCGTTATAACAAGGCATATACATACAATTTCAGTCGTGACAAATTAACTTGTAAATGCTTGATTTATTAAATTTATTAATTATTTGTTTTATATTTTTCGTATATATCTTATATTGTTGTTTGTGTAATATGCTGAAACGAGTTGATTATTAAATTATTTTAAAAAGTAGTACTTGTGAAAAAACAAAGTTATTTCATTGTAATATATTTGATACTGCAATTACTTATGTGTATTGAAATTTCGTACGTTAATATTTTTTTATATTTTACATTAAAAAAATATTCAGTATTCTTTGGATATTTAAAAAAAATATTTAACGTTCAAACATTTATAAATACAAAAAAAACTTATATCTTATGAAACCGACTTTATCAATTGATATTTTTCTTAAAATCGCTATTCAACAGTAGAGAACTGTGATTTTATTTACAAGGAAGCTATAAATAAAATTAATAATTTATTTATAACCAAAAAAACATAATTTATTTGTGCGTACATAGTAGATACAAAATATAATGTAAGTTGTTTATCCTATAAATTGTTATTTTTTCTGTAGTTCTGTGTGATACAACAACTCTCATCAATATAATCAACTCAAACTACGTAACTTTGTGGTACATTATATTGTGTAGCTATATTATCCATTAATTTAACACATAACTTTTATAAAAATTTCACAATGCATTCAGTCAGTATAAAGCATTCTCATAACGATTAAAATGTCAACTGACCGATTTGTTCTAGAAATAAATAATGCCAAAAATGGCCGCGTCGAGCGCCACGTGTATTGCTAGTCATATGTCAAAAGTATCATCTCAATGAAAAATAGCCCTTAAGAAATAATGTTTGAAATATTGTTTTTTAATTTGTATGAAGAAATCGGCTGCGGTAATTGGTTAGTTCCTTGGCTCATTGTTGGCGCTGGGCGCGCTTTGTTAATATTTTTATTTATGTTTGGAAAAAAATACAAATGGTGGCAAAGTTACCGTTAAACATTATTATGGATAGTCAACTATAATGGTAAGGTACGCATAATCGCTTCTATACACGGTTTCCCCCTGCTATCCAAGTAAAAATCACCATACATTAGCATAAGGGCCAAAAATATATTATTCTAGTTTAATAATATTTAGGGAAAAATTCACTTATTGTACATAAATGACATTTGTACTTCCCAAAGGAACAACATGCATGATAAACTTTTCAAGTCATTTACGTTGTTCGAATGTTGTCTTGTACGAAAAACGCGTTACATGGAAACAGCGTTATAGAACGGTTGTTCGCAATTTTCACTTCAAGTTATATATTTTTTTTATTTTTAAAAACATTTTATTTAATGTAATATAAAGTTACAACATGTTGAAAATAAATACACAATAAAGCAAAAGTACAGAAACACAAAACGAAACGAAATACCATACCAAAAAAGAAGCGACCTCTTGTGCTAAAATACACATTTATTAAAAAAAAAAATTTAAAAAATGTTTATACATAGTGCATATACATATTATGCCTGCAAATGAGCATGCGTGCGCATGCATGTATAATTACACACACATATACAGGCACACGCACACTCACTCACACGCACATACACATTAATCCACATACATAACATAACATGCTGAAGAAAATTTTAAAATAAGGTTTTCAATTTACTTAACAAAAGAACTTTAAGTATTGTAGAAAAAAACATTGAAAAAACAAAAAAAACATATTTCTTTAATTTTAAAAAAAAAAACTTAAATATGATTAAAATGTTTAAAAGCAACATAGGTTGAACAACAAATATTTTTACCTTTTGTAATACGGAAATGTGTTTTGCTCTCCGCCACTGAGTTGAACGGAAGAGTCAATATAGGTTTATATTATGTATTACAGCCTCTGCAATTTTCTTATCCAGGATGAATGTAGTCCTAACATGACATCGATCCGTATCAGAATATTATCATAACTTATAAAAGATTGGATTTTATATTATAATCTATCCAACCCAGTATTCTCAATTTTTGATTTTAGCCAACGCGTGTCAAAAAAAATAATTCTCCGGTTTCTTTCATATGATATGAACTTTGACAAATATGTAGATACCGTCAACAGACACAAAAACTTATTTGAGAATGGAATATAGGAATCAAAGTATAGGGTGTTGATATAAGTTGAGCTCCTTTTTTTTAAATAAAGAGAACAATAGGACAAAAAAAAAAATGCAAATAAGTCAATAGTTCAAAGCGTCTTGGCAGCTTTATTCCCTCAAATGTACGCGAAAAAAAGGAGTTGTCGAAAATGCTCACTTTCATATACTTGACATTCCATTTTAAAGGCTTGTAATTAAATTTATAAAAAAATTAAAAGAGTTAAAGAAGAGAGGTTTAAGTTGGGATCTGAACTGACTGGGACTGTCAATGATTCGTAAGTTTGAAGGCAATCGGTTTCAGGCAGAGGGGCCGGCAACGGTAAAAGCACGATCTCCGAATCTAGTGTTTGGGGAGCGCCGGGTTTCGGCAAGTTTTCCTCTGCCTGAATCCTAACGTAAAATCAAACAATATCTTATAGACCAGAAAATTTTAATCTTTACCGTTTTTTCGAAACTTTTGCTGCTCATTTTTAAATTCGATGTCTCGGACCAACATCCCTTCCACAAACCCCTACTTCATCCTTGCCTAGCCGCTACATTATTCCGCGTTCGGTGCGTGTCGCTGAGTATGTCGAAATGTTTGTAGACTGGCTGGATTTCCTCCCTACGGAGTTATTTAGATCTAAATTTGTTGCAATAGAGAGGGAAAACATTTTTTGGAAGAGAATATGGTATATGCCTAGACTTCTATATTCCTTTCTCAAAAATGTTTTCCCTATCTGTTACAACGAATTTAGTCGTTTTTAATGTCTTTTTTTTAAGTATAAAAAATGCGATTGATCTTAATTGATTTATTTTTTAAAAGAGGCTAAATATTTTTACTGTCAAAAAGACTTAGTTCCCGTTTATACCAGAGAACTGAGTCATTAAATAAGTCAAGATCGTACATCTTTTCAAATTTTGAAAAATTACTCATTGCTCTTCTTAATAAAGAATTCTGAGCTGCTCTGGGATGAAATCACAAACGCTCTCGCGGCCGTAGAAAACACTTTTATCTCACGTGTTTACATGCAAAATACGTGAGAAAAGAGTGTTTTCTACGGCCGCGAGAGCGGTTCAGAATAGCACTGCTGGTGTTGCATTTGTCGTTGCTCAGTAACGTAGTATGTCTGTGCGACAAAGGGGAATATTGGAATTTATTTCAGCAGCAAATCGGCACAATCGGATTATTAGGTCAATTAAAAAAAAAAAAATTAATCCGCAATGATACGCCTTTTGTGAAAACAAAGTAAGTTTAGATTACTGAAGCTAGAGAATTTATATTGCATGTATTTAAGAAATTTATTTCGTACTTTAAATATTAAGCTGTCGGGATGCTGGGTTTATCGCATCGTTTTTTGAGATGGCAATGGTTTTCGTTAAGCAAACAACCATATAGGGAGCAAACGCGTTCCGCCCGTACATACTATGGATGCGGCGCATCCCTTGACTATTTTAAAATAATAATACGTAGTTTATTATTAAAAATCAAAAAGGTGAAAAGGAAATCATCAAATATTCCTAAAATTATCTTATTTCGTATTTCATGTCAAGGTACTGAATATCAAGGTACCTTGGCACTGACAGTATTCGTTAGATACGCTAGAAACTGAATACTACTCTTCATTTTGAGTCCAGTCCTAGTACAAATGATCGAATTTCCGCGCATGCGCATTAGGGTTCATAGCGTTGTCATATTGCTCTACAAGACTCGTAGAGATAAGAACACCTAACTCGCGCAATGCAAAGAAAAAACGACTCTTATGAGATAAAATACAAAGATTTAAAAGGAGTATTATTGAAATTTGGCCAAAATTGAAGAACGTTTCGAGTTTTAGGTACTTATTGAAAAATTATATAGCATCATTTTCGTAATACAATACCTCAAGCGTACTTTGTAAAAGTGATTCTATGCTATATTGATTATAATTAGATATTAACCTATACCTATGTACTATCACGCCTACTAAAAGTGAAGATATTATTTTTTGGTCAGCATCCCGACTGATAATATTCACCGCACGCGCCCGATAGGTAACTAGAGTGTCATCTCCAGCGACAATAAAATATTGCAGTTTAAAAAACATTAAAAACAAAATTAATCGTCTTTCTTGTCAGGAATCGAGCTCAAGACCTCAAAATTGGTAGGCAAACACGCCAATTTCTTCACAATAAGGCGGACTTATCCCCATCGATTTTCTTATTCAGGATTTTTACCTGAGAGCATTACTTACATGTCGGCCTCGTGGTATAATGGTCAGTGCGTTTGCCTACCATGCAAGAGGTCTCGGGTTCGATTCCCGACATGGTTGATATGAAATATTTATTTGAAGGGGTGTTCTCACACTGGAACATTTCATAGTCCCTGGACTGGTACCTGAAGCGTAAAACTGATTATCTTACCTGCATGTAACAAAAATGATTAAGATACACTGCGATTGGTGTACCAATGCAGTGTCCTATGCACCATTAGGTGCGGAAATGGAATGATGATGATGATGCATCAATCGAGTCGAAGCATTTGATCAGGGTTTTTTTTTGAATATTTGCATTCTTATGATTTGCCAAAGTTTTATTTATTTATTTATTTCTATTTATTTATTTATTTCATTTTATTTGGGATTTTTACAGCTATTACAGGAACAAAATAATTAGAAAAATCTTAACAATACTAAAGCCAATTAAAAAAATCCACTGTAAATATAATGACACATAATATATAAGAAAAGAAGTTTAGTAATTTTATTTGTGTGACGTTTGTATTCATGTGTATGTGAATGTGTGTATGCGTGAATGAATGAGGGAGAGGATACATGTGCGTGTGGGAATGAAAGAGGGAGAGGGTGCGTTTGTATGGGTGCGTAAGTATGAAAATAATATATTTGCTTAAAACTTGTAAATTGTATTAAAAATGGTACAATAAAGAGCTTAGTAAAAAAGTAAGAAACCTTTTTGTTAAAATTCAAATGACGAAATGATATAAATCGTTTTTTTTTTTTTTTTTTTAAGTATGTTAAATTTCAAAACCGTATTTTGACGGCCATTTTCCACGAGATTTAAATAACTCACTATTCTCGTTCTATTTCCACAGATAACTGTATTCTTCATCCGCTCGGATACAGAATAACATTCCAAACCTACGTAATATACTATCTTAGAATATTGACTATCATTCAAGTGTCTACATTATATTTATCATTTCAACGCTTATTGTCAAATATTCATAGATCAATACATAACCAATTTATGAAATGTTTATAAAATTTTCCAATACATAACTACATTATTCATGAAAAAGACGATAGTGAAAAGGGCGGACAACATTTTTGACACAAATTGTCTAAATCACAAAAAAACAACAATCAATTTCAAAGATTAAGTTTTTGATTATAATTCAAAATAGCTTCTGAAACTCGAGCGACTGAGATCATTTAATTTCCTTTTCTTTTGCCTATAAATAAATGTTAAAAAGGAAAAGCGAAGTTACTCTTCGTCCTGACGCCATACGATGTGGCGGGTTGAAATTACTGATTTATTTGCTAAGCTTTATTTTTTCTCCGTCGCTTTTCGCCTCGTGCCAGTCCGTCAAATAACTAATTACTTTAATAAGTTTTTATACCATTGATGGAAATTTTATATTTAGTATGTTCACGAAATTATTAAAAGTAAAAATAAGAGTTTCATTTATTACTGTACTTATTTCAACCCAATAGGGTTGAGTAAATCTTTGCACTTCAGGTAAAATATCATGTTAAGCGGAAATATTTTACATGTGGATGAATAATTAAATTTGGTTTTTAATTTGTTCAACAGTACAAGAAATACATTAAAAAAACATTTATTTTTTTTATTTCATACACAGTATATACAATTTTATTATAGCACAATTATAATGTTTATGTCCCGACTTTCCTAGTTAAGTCGAGATATATCCATTAACGACTTCGTAACTTTCTTTATGAGTTTATTCTATTCCTATACCTGTCTACAAATAAATGTATGAACGTACTTAAAATATATTAAATCATTAATAAGGAATAAAAACAATGTATGTTCAAATTGGTTTCCTATGAAACTTAAGTCGTAGGATTAATTTTCTTTTCTTTCATTTGTCAAGTAGGCTTTATGAACAGAAATAGGTCTAGTATGGAATTATCGTCAGAAAATTTAATACCACATAATTCAGTGGCATTCGAACATATTTTTAAGTAATAAAAAATGAAAAATAATTGGTATTTTGAATAATCGCATAAGAAATTAATGTGTTTTGTACATATTTAAATTAATAATACTATGGCAAAGAAATACCTACAAGATTATTTTAAAACACAAGTTTACCGCTGCTGAATGCAGATTTATTAAATAATAAGTAAATAACAGTTTTGGAATAAATATATCAATTTCGTTATGTTTATTGATATGATGAAATCGACTTGTTTATTTATTTCACTGTTTTTACGACGCACTACATTGTTTAGAGTCCCGACTAGCTAGACATTTCCTTTTCACCTTTTTTTGCATTTGTTACTTCCCTGGATGGTGCTAAAACAATAAAAATCAAAACTTATAATTGAGTAAATAATCGATCATTTATATTGCTACTAATGAAATACCTAATGTTCGTGATATACATATATTTTATATGGTAATTCTAATTCAATGAAATTAACGGCTCCGGGTTGTGGTTCCGTAATAAGAGTTTGGTAGACTCACGGATAAAAAGACCAAGGTTCATACTCTCTCTACCACAACTTGATTCCCATTTGATAATTGTAAGTTATTAACAATTCGTTGAAAATGGCCCCTAAAATTTTAATGTTTGGGTGAACAATAAGAACGCAAATATTTGTTTTAAGAAAAATATATAAATAAAGCACTTACTTTGTATTTTTTAATAATTAATGATATATTTTATCATTAATTATTAATGTATTTAAAAATATTAATAATTTTGAAATTGAAATAAAAAAAAAGTATTTTCTTAAATTATTGGTGTTCGCCAAAATTAAATTAGCTATAAACCGTGACTAAAATTTATTTGAATGAAGAAAACATTGATTTTAGAAAAATTTTAATCGTCTTAAAAGTTGAGCTTTAAATCATTTCTTATGAAATTAAAAATCAATCGATCTCTTGATAACAAATATACATAAAGCGATTTAAGGTAAGACGTCAATTTCTTTGTAAAAACTTTTTGAAATTTTTTTATTGACCTCAACTTAGGTCATTTTTCTTTCAAACATATCACATAAAAGTAAAAACAAATAATAAGAATAAATAAAGTTATAATCAACTAAGAGACGTCATAAATATAAATATCTCAACTTGCCCCAATAGTGAGGCAAGATTGTGTACGCCTGATTAGACAAAAAAAAGTTTGGAGTCTGTCGTCTACGCTATCTAGCCTTTATTGAACTCGAGGTATAACGAACCACAATATAGACACTCTGAAACATCTTATTCACTATCAGAATAACAACCACATATTGATCATTTTGATGGCTACGTGCATTTAAAAAAAAAAATACTTTTATTTATACGCTTGTCCTTGAGAGCATTTTTTTCGGTTGCACCTACGAGTAATAACTCCTTATACGGAGATGAAACAAAAAAGTAGTCGTTTTTTTGTGTTTAAATGTCCTTTTTTCTTTTTATGTGCTTTTCGGTATAGGTAAGAACTGTCTTGGACTAGATAGGATCAAGACTATTTTTTTTTTATTTATTTGTTTATTTTTCCATACACATATTATTTACAAGGATATATAATTACAAAAACACACTTTAGAAAAATACATCTTAAAATTAAGCTAAAACATGAATTGGAAAAAATGCCCACAAATATTTCAGCGTCTGAACATGGACCATTCCTTTTTTAATGATTAAAAGTTAATAGCATATATATATGGTATGACATGGACATGAAAAAAAGAAAAGAAAAAAAAAAAAAAAAAAACTAAATTAACATATGCTGATATTACGAAAACATGATTTATTTGCAGAATGCATTTATTTTTTATTTTAATATTTTTTTTAAAGAATGTGTCTATCTGTTCCTTCCATGCTGATCTAAGACCTTAAACATACTTTAAAATGTACCAGTGATTTGATGTTTTGTAGTTTCTTGGTTAGAAAATTGAAGGATCTTGGACCAACATGTGAGGAGTGCCTCTGTGCGAACTTAGTTCTGCATCCTGGAACTGACAGTACACTATCGGATCTATTACTAAAACGATTTAAATTATTACTATACAATTCTCTATTCAAGTAAACATATTTTATGCACTGAAATAAATATAATTTTCTAAAACT
This sequence comes from Micrasema longulum, assembly GCF_059751315.1. Lineage (NCBI taxonomy): Eukaryota > Metazoa > Arthropoda > Insecta > Trichoptera > Brachycentridae > Micrasema > Micrasema longulum. The sequence goes on along the minus strand of NW_028278728.1, from coordinate 211,793 downwards.
AAGGAGTCCACTCTCTATGTATAATTTATTACTAGGAAATAGTCTATGTTTTTTGTAAATTATTTTGATAATATTTTTCTGTGTAATTTCTATTACATACATTAGAAGACTTGCTAAGGGGCTTAGTAGATGGTTCGGTAGCTTGCATTTTGGTTAACACTGTAAATGGAGCAGCAGTTGTCACTGTATTAAGCTTGGTTGTTGGCGTAGTGCGTTCTGCTTTGCGTGTTGATACGTCAGGATGAGGTTTAAGGAACCCAAACATTCAGTCTTTCCAGTCTCATGCTTTCTGTCGTATTATTTTGTAAAAGTGTTGTTTGTAATTTTTAGCAGCGAGTTGATAATGCTTAGCAACGAGGCAAGATGAGGTCTTAAGTACCCCATCTTGCTTCTATCGCCATGTTTGTTTAAAATATTTATCAATTATAAAATACAAATTTTCTATGAGTAATTGATAATCTGACTTAAAAATCCAATAGTAAGTGTTTGTATACCAACTATAAGCAAGTCTTAATCATGATGTTCTTCTTTTAACGTCACAAACAGAGAAATAAGGTAAAAAATTATGAAAACTGCAAAAAAGATATTTGGTAACGCTGTGACTACGAACGTGCAATCATCGCCAATGTGATTGCGTCACTAACATAAGATCTAGGGAGATAATAAAATGGCGTTATGTGCTTGGAGCTTCTCAGCAGATTTTGGTTTTAATTGTGGGGCCCCATCTTGCTCCCCTACCCTGTCATGCCCCACTGTCCCCTACTTTTTGCCGTTTTAAATTAAAAAATGCAGAAATTATTAGAATAAGCTTTTTTCTACTCGAATAAAACATTTAAGTCCACTTTTGTTGTAAAAACTATTTGTTAAGTTGAAATATAAATAATTTGTAACGTTGTTTTAACACAAAAACATCGTTTTGACCATGTCCAAATGTTCGACTAAACTAGACAAGACAAGACTTATAAAGACTAATAAAACTTTCCAAAGACAAAATTTTAGGAAACATGTTAAAAATGCAGTTATATGTCATTTGGGTAAAGTTTCAGAGTTGGCCTGTATAAAAACCCACTAAAAGTGTGAAACTTAAAAAAAAAACATTTTCTGGTAAAAATCGGTAATTTGAATTTAAATTTCTTTTTTTTTTCGAAATCACATATACTGAAAAAAATTCAAGGATCTAAGATGCTTTTGTAAGTATGCATTATGTCCAAAATATGGAAAAGGAAGACCAGAAAAAACTATTGTTGAGTCCAACCTTCAAATACACTTTTCTCGGTATCGACAATAATGCATCAAGCGGGTTTTATCAGTACACCGACGATGTTGTAGATTGCTTATGGTCCTGCCCTCGTTTTTAAAAAGGCTTTGCACGCCTCTGGCTTAGTTTTGTATGACGTTTATGGTTATATTCAATGAAAACAAAATGGCCCAGTTCCAGTCCTTATATACTCCGGCTTTTTATTGACGACATGAAAAGCAAACTCTTCAAAGGAATAAACTCTGCATTCGGAGCGAAGTGTGGTTCAGTTAAATATATTTTTTATACAGAGTTGGTATAATTATTTTCAACAATATTTTTGCTCCATAACTTGCTTATGATGTACGAGGGTTATATTTTAGAAGTGGATTTTATTTTCTGCGTTCTATGATAAAATTGTTTCCATAATAATCCATAAGAGCTTTTATAAGGCTGTTGGTTCGGTTAAAAAAAAAGTGATTCCATGAATAAAGCATTTTACGGACCATTGAATTTTTTTATTTTTTTTAAATATCGTTATTTTTTCTTATTTTTTTTATCCAGGAAACATACTGTACAGTTACATAGTTTTATAATTTACACAGTTAGACTTACTCTAATGGAAGAGTGAAGTTTCGATATTATATAATTATTATACGTAAGCTTATCAATGAAAGTACAAAAAAGAGAAGGAGAAAAAACATAAATGGAAATGGTTTTAAAATTAAAATTAAAGTAATTTAAAAGTTTGTTGTTAGTATTTACAAATGTAAATAATATTAAAGTTGAAGAAAAATTTTTTTGGAAAAATAATTTAAAGGTAATAATTAAAATAAAAAATGAAAAACATGCTCAGACGTAAAAAAAAACGTTTTAAAAGGAAAAGCATAAAATATGCACATACATATTTTATGAGATTCAAAAAAACAATCTTTTATTCTTCTTCTTCTCTTTATTTATACATTTGCCTACCATACAAGTTGTTTCGGACTCGATTCTCATGGTTGGCATAAAATACTTTATTGTAAAACGGTGTTTCAAAACTAAAATATTTTCGAACTTTTTAGATTCTTATGGCCGTTCAGATGGACAATTAGTTTTTGGGTTACTATGCCGTGTCTGTTTATACTATTTACCATTGTTTACACACAAAGAAACGGGGCACAAGTTTTCCTTCGAGCCAATAATCTTAGCGAGACTAGTAAAAGAGGCGATCGAGATATAAAAATATCCCGACAATGTAAACAGAGATGACAGGAAGCGTTTAAAATCATTCTGGTACACAGTGATAAAGAAATCACGTAGACTGTGAAGCGCCACAGATTTTAAATTGACGAGTTGTAGACAGAAACGAGTGCAACACGACACAAATCCTTAGTAGTTAAGGTTACACACGTATTTACAAAATAACATCAACCCTGATGATGGACGCTGTAATGCGATCCAAAACTCGGTAAATAGTACGAATGACACACGGCATAATAACTATTTGTTTAAAACCATGTTAGTTTCGAAACCGGTAGACATTGAAAAATCGGTAATTGGTTATATACAATTAATTGGTTATTGCTATTGTATTGAGTGAGTTTCTAGAAAACTCATCTCAATTATCATTTCAATTATGTTTTTTTTTTTTGATTTAACATTCTTTTTCTGTTGATTTCAATGATACTATTATTTTGTTTTTTTTTGTTGATACTTCTATATTTTACTATTATTTTGTTGATTTTAATAATATCATTATTTTGTATATTTGATTATGTGTGAATCTTAATTTGTATAACTTGTAATTTTACAATTATTTCTGATTATCTTTTTTGCATTGTATTCTTCGGAATTTTATTATTTATTACTTATACTTTTTTTCTAGATTGTTATTTTATTGCATCAAATGTCATTATAATTTACTCTAATTAATTTTACTATGTATTTTTATTGTTAATTATTATGACTTGTCACGGGCATAGCCTAAAAAGCCTTAATACGTTCATTAATATTTAAACTAGTGTAATTTTGAATGAATGAATTAATAAATAAATAAATACAAATATATAATAACATTTAGCAAAATGTTTTAAGTGTAAGAGAGATCATCTTACATTCATATAAAAAAAAGGTCAAGATACGCTGCGATTGGAGTACTAATGCAGTGCCCTAAGCACCATTAGAACTAAGTTTCGGGAAGTGAATGATAATGGTGTTTATCTGTGCTCTTCTTCATCAAACACGGGAAATCAAACAGAATTTTTACAACAATATTTTGTGTTTGCCCAAATTTTTGTAGACAAAAACTGGATTCAACTCCCTGGGGAGCTGTTTATATTAACATATTACAACAGAGATATATGCCTAGTATGTAGGTGAAATAATTCAATTAGATGAATCTCACCCGCATAAATAAAGGTTTCAGCTCTTTAACTTCACAAACATCGACAGATGAAACAATTGAAGGAATATAGATGTTCAAATATAGGCAAAATGGTGAATGTTACACAGTGTGTAAAGTAGCCACTTAAACCAGCCATTGACAAGTCATAAGCCCTGTAGATGCCTAGACTTCCATATTATCTTTTCTTAAATGTTCTTCATCTCTGTTGTAATATGTTAAGAATTTTTACAATTAAAAATAAAATCAATAAACATACATTGTTTTACAAGAATGTTTCGGGTTCTACTACAACTTCATTCCCATTTTTCCAGTATAAGTTATTTATGAATCTTAAGAAATGGTTTGGGAAATTCAGTTTAAGGTCAATAATTAGTACGTAAATGATTCAATGTTTAATTTTGAAATCTAATTTAGATAATGTTAAATAGATTATTGGATATTTTATTACCAGTTTTATACATTCTATGATTTAAAAAAAATATATATATTTATAAAACCGTACGGATAACATTCATTTAATAAATATATTTTGTTTATTAAATTCATATTTTTTTGTTAATGACAATATTTTTAACATCTTTTGTAAAGGTTGTCTGAGTCTTTTTTAAAGTTTTGTCTGGTAGTTTATTGTATAATCTCAGTCCCTGGTTTATTAGTCTCGATTGTCAAGCAAAGTGAAAAGCAAACCAAACGAACCAAAAATAAAGCAAGTAAATTATAGAATTAATTTGAAATGGATTTGTTTTCACCATAGATAATACCTGTATTATTTTATTTTTTGAATTCAGGATGAAAAATAAGAATCTTAATTTATTTCCCACTTCTCGACTACCCCTATACAAAAAATGAGGTAAATCGGTCTTTCTGTTGAGACGTGAGGGAAACACAAACAAACAAACAAACACACTTTCGCATTTATAATTTTAGTATGGATAGAACAAATTTTAGTGTTTTCGAATGATACTTGAAAATAATGTCCACAATCAACTCTTTTTAAGATTTGAGTGCTACAATTTTATACACTGAATCCTTTTCGGTTCAAAAGACCGTACCGTAAAAGATTTGCATTCATTTAGAGTCTCCGCTGATTTTGAACTTCAAAATGTCACCGTGACTTTTTGTCACAGTGACAAAAAGTTCCGGCGTGACGTGACTGTCACCCGGCCCCGGCCTGTACATTGCTACGGCAGTGCGCTCACTAAAAACTTTTTGTCACTCTGTTGGCAGACGCCTATCGAATGGACGTGTGTTGTGAATTCTGCAGGTATATTTAAGATTAACGTTTTATTACAACAGTGATGAAGAACATTTTAGACAAGATAAAATATAAGTCTAGGCATTTACAGGGCTTATGACCTGTCATTGGCCGGTTTAAGTGGTCACTTTACACACTGTAAAATATTCACCATTCTACCCATATTTGAACATCCATGTTCCTTCAACCCTTTCATCTGTCGATGTTTCTGAAGTTAAAGAGGTGAAATCTTTATTCATGCGGGCGAGATTTAAGATGGCTGCTTCTCTGCAAGAAGATAATATTATTGACAACGAATTGTTAAAAGAAGACATAAAAAAAAGACTTGCATTGCATGCAAAAAAAATAAATTCTCTGATATTCATTTAAAAATGAAATTGTGGGACAAGATTTCAATTCAATTATTTCAAAACTGTTTATTGACATACGAAAATAATTTTTAACACTTGAGAGGATATTGACGTAATTCAGAATACAGGAAGTAAAATTCTCCTTTTAATAATCGTTCATTATATATGGGATATACCCAGTAGTATTTTTTTCGTTCAATTTTCCTTCTGCGTAATTCAAGAGCGCAAATCACTACGACCTCTTCGAAATTCATCGCTAAATGAGCTTTTTCTCACCAGTAGTGAGTAGTGAGTAGTAAGTGCACCCACAGTGACACAACGTGACAGTGACAAAAAGTCACCGTCAGCGGATTGTGTTAAATGACCGTATGTACAACTAACAATAAATTTGTTGTTTTTTTTGACCAATTAAATGACCGATGTGTTACAAACGGTACTTTTTTCTATTAAAAACAACGTACATAATCGTATGTATTTTATTTAACAGATTTGAATAGGTTTTTAACAAATAAGTTTTTCAAATATCAAATACTTTTCGACCTCTAAAATATTTATTTCTTGACGATCTATTCATTTTCAACAAACGTACTAAAATTTGTGTCTGTGTTAAGCAAACTTAACACGTACTCGGGACAACGTGCGTTCTGATGGCGCGACGTAATGAATTGTAACTGATACATGCGATAGGCGGCGACACGTTCACCTCCACTCAACATACGATGTTCGCAAAACATACGATTTTTTACGGGAAAAAATATTTGTTTTTAGAGACATTAAAGTTTTGACTGAAGTGTTTTTAATTTATTATAATTATCTGCACTTTGCTGTTCAAAAATGAAATGCGACATTGTGAGGAATACTCTAGATTCTAGTACTAGTCACACAAAGATCTGTTTTTTCAATTTGCCTGGACTCAGATAATGGCAATGAGCAATAAATAATCAATTTAAAAAAAAGGAAAAGTCTGTCTCATAGTTTACAGATTATTTTTAAAAAATAAATTGATCAGGATAATGCGGAGATACACCAAACGTGACATTTTCCTGATTGCAAACAAATGAATGATTCTCGTTCAGCCAAAATTCCATTTGATTGGAGTAAAACTCTAGACCCAATGATGGGAAAAATACAAACCATTGTGTATGATGTTTTACGAATTGGATAAAGCGATTTCATTGAATATTTTTTTGTAATTACGTGAATAGAATTGAGATAAAAAGGATAATAAACAAAGGTTTTGATTGAAAGGCGTTTTAATTACACACGACTTGAGTATCAACAAACTGTTAATTTGAATACTGTATTTTGACAGCATTTTATCACTCACCTTAAATTATTACTCTTTATATATTTCAAACGAAACGAAACAAATTAAATGAAATTTTAATAGTGAAAATATTTGATGTCCAATAATGCTAGGTACATTATTTTGAATAAAAACAAACATTTCAACATAAACGAAATCATTTTATCATTTCATCATTCTTATTATTCCATTTAATCATATTATCTTTCTTATTATTTTTTAAAATAAAAAAGTCGTATGGCAGTCCTAAATTACATGATTGTTAAATTATGGAAAAAAGATTATAAGGTAGTAAAAATATACCTGGAGCCTTATGCTGAAAAGATGTGACATTTTGTCACCCACTCGACAATAGTCGACAGGGCATCTCGATTGCTTTGTGATAATGCTATTCTTGAAAATCCTCCGACAATTTAATTACAAAGACGAATGAGAAAGTGGCAACACTAACAAATACGTATTTATTTATGGCCTATGTCTCTCCAGCCACACGTACACTTTTATTGTTTCTTGTCAGGCTTCTTCCGTTGATTATTTTGTAAATGGAAAATTATGAAAAAATATAAGAAAATGTTTTACTGAGACATTGCAACATTTATAATTATTATTTGCCTTTGAAATAACACACATCGACGAACACATGTTAGTAGAAATATTTCATATGCATTTAATGGATTTTAAAAATATTGTATAATAAACGAGTATATCTTCCATACGACGAGCGATAAAATAATTTTAAAATCGTGTTTATAGTGAAACTTCGTTTGATAATGGATTTAAAATAAGTGCAGTTGTATTTGTTGCACATTTGTTGATACGTCATCATTATAATATTGATGAGTGTCGTAAATTTTAAGTTAAATACAACAAAAATACATACTTGTCATTCAAACATAAATGATGAGCTTTTTATAAGAAGGAAGTTCGACAGCTGAAGTTATGATGTCGCATTCGCTTGTCAATGTCGAGTGCTTTGGGACATTTGAGATAAAATCAATTGGTTTTCAATCGATTGCATTCGTATGGGTGGTTCAAGAATGCTGTCACTCGTCGAATTACGGAAGTCGCATACGATTCTAAAGACAAATGAGCCCGGCCTAAGGTTCTTGTATGCAAGAGGTAAACTACGGTATCTTCAAATATTGTGAAATTGATGTTTTACTATGGCGAAACAAAATTTATTCAACTCTTTTACGAGGTAAATACCATGATTTTTTAAATATTTTTAATATGATAGTTTTTTTGTATTGTAACTACACACTAAATAAGATATAAAGAACACTAAGAAAACATACAGTGCTAAGAAAAGTGAGAAAAAAACCTCCAATTAATTTGTTTTACAGAAAAAAAACATTTTAAGACTTGTAAATACCTACTTATTTACAAAAAATTATAAGGTTTAAAAAAAAAATCATGAATTTATTTTGTATGATAATGAATTATGCAAATCAAAAATCTATTGTTGATACATAGTCACGCATTTAACTTTTTTTTAAATAATCAATGGAATGATCTGTCCAAAAAACATTTTTATGATTGATAAATAACACTTATTTTTTACTTGTTATTAAAGAGTGATTTTTTTAAACATATGTGAAAAATCTTTTGGAATAACTGTTGTATTTCCAAACAACATTATATGTTGAATTACAAAATTAATAAGGGGTAAGAAAATTTCTTTTCTCTTTGAACATTAAAACAGTCTTAAACCATAAAAAAGGTACATCACAATCAATGCATTTTAGAAAACAAGTTTACTTTAAATCCTCTCACAAAAAAATACAAGATTTTTCAAGTATAAAAAATGACTAATCTGTCTCTTTTTAAAATTCTGGTTTTTGAAGATACTGTAGTTTACTTCTTGCATACATATATGTGTATTAAATTTTTATTTTTAATACCCTTATTTTAAACATTTCGTCTTTTACTTAATGAAACACGACGCTACAGCAATATTTTAGAGGTATTTTTTAGCACTGACTTTTAAGAGCTACGAAGGAAATACGTAATTCTGCACCTGTCATTGATTAAGTGGTTCAAGTAATCACTTTATAAACTGAGCAAGATTCATTCTGTCTATGTTCAAACATCTGTATATTTTTATTTAGTTTGTTCGGATAAAAAATATAAGTTTACAATATTACTACTATCAACATATTATTATTTAAATTTAATACATATATTTACATTAACGTTTCATGTTACGTAAAAGAAAAAACAATTTTTGTGTACATAATGCGGAGTGACGTCTTACAGTAAAATATTTGTTTAATTCTTTCATTTGTTGATTTTTCGTAAAGTAAAAGTAACCTTTAGTTGTTAGTGAGGGTAGGTTCTATATTAATTGGGCACTCTAATAAAAATCTAATGGACAAAATTGAGTAAACGTAAGAATTTATCTTCACTATAAAATCGACACTTTTTTGTGTTTTTTCTAACAATTAATGCATTACGTTTATTTATATTTTACCATTAGATTTAGAATGTTAAATTTCTGTAGCATGTTTAGTACAATTATTATAGCACCCAACATAATTCATAACATCTTATAAATTAATATAAAATTTTAATAAGACTACATCAATTTAGTTTAGATTGATCTTGAATAAATAAAATAAAATAAAATAAAATTTTAAAGTGATCAATTCATTAATTGACTGTCCAGATTTTCTGGAGTTGGTGTGTTTCCGTGTACCTGGTCGATATACCCGCCACAGATCTCCTTTTTGTTCTGCAAGTTCTAGGACCCACTATTACATGCACTCGCCTATCCCTAGGTTCCATAGATATGGCAATCAGTATGAGGACAAGGCTGATATATTTGGTTCTGGACTTGATAGTTATAAAACGAGTCTGATTTCTTTTTTTCTCTCGCAATATTATTCTTAAACTTTTCTTTAAATTTTAAAATGTTTTTCCTTTTTTTGTTTTTTCATATTTATGTTCAATATATGTTAAAGGCAATTTATGCCGTTTATGTAAAATAAATAAATGATAAATAAATAAATATTTTAAGGTATTCTATTTATTTTATTTCTTCGAATTATTTATTGTATAATTTTAAACTCTTGTTCAGTTAGTTTTGAGTGTCTGTTTTTTTTTTTAAGACCAGTTGGTTTATAGAATGGCATGTAAAGGGAAGGCGACTGTTCTGGTTTGCCGGTTGATTTACAAGCAAATAAACTAACATACCCTATTGACTGGAAAAAACTGAAAAAAATAAATTACTGGTGCCAATAAAATTTACTATATAGCTTTATTAATGTGCAGTCAGTGATAAAGGTATTAAAAGCAGTATATGTAAATTCTAAATGACGCGAATATTTTATTAAGTGTTTATTTTTTTAATTTAAAAAGTGATTAACGGTTTACTTAAGCTGAAATAAACAGCATTCTAATACCTCTAGGGACAAAGAATCAAAAGTATTACCATTTATTATTTTTATCGAATTAGAAGAAAACTGATTTAAATATATTTCTTGGTACTTTAAACGTGATACAAAGAGGCATTATACCGAATTTGTTCAAAAGCATTAATTAAAAATAAAAAACAGACAGTTTCAATATTACAAAGGGTGGAGTGACACTAAGGCATAACTTTTTAAATACTCACTAAGGCTCACTAGAAAATTATTTTTAACATTAAAAAAAGGTTTCGCTTTTATCAAACTATTCACCTTAAAGTTAACCCTTTTATAGCATGTTTAATTTTTGTTTAAAAAATACGACTGAATTTTTTTGTAATCTATTATACAACCAAAAGACGTTTTAACAAATATTTGCTTTACAATATTTACAGATTCAACCAACCATTAAGCGTCCAGTTTTATGGTTCAATGCAATCTGAAGTGTCCGTAGGGAATTCATTTTATGAAGTAGAAATATAAAGGTACTCGATACCTTTACTTAACCCTTTACAAACTAAACTACCTTTTTTTATTTTTCAAAATATTAAAAAAAAAAATTGCAAAACGCTTTTCCAAGTGGCATTAATTTGACTCACACCATGCCAATAAGGAAGTAAACAACTCTTTAAATCAGTAAGAAACTAGTGACTTGTGTAAGCGTGAAATAAAAATGTAACGTCTTTATTGTTTTAACAATGTTGTAATTAATATTTGGCACGGTTCTACTATCGTAACAATATTTTGATATAGGACTTTTTTGTACTTCAAAAAGTAAAAAAAAAATCTGTAATATATTTCTCAAGGAACTAAATTGGTTTCAACGAAAGGAAAACATTTTTTGTGACAGGAATATGGCAGTCATTTATAGGGCTTATATGATAAAGTCATAAGCCCTGTAAATTCCTGAACTTCCATATCCCTTTCCAAAAATGTTTTCCCACTGCTGCAACAAATTAAGATCTAAATAACTTCCAAGAGAGGAAATCCAGCTTGTCTACAAACATTTGGACATACTCAAAGGATTGTTGATTTCCCAAGAAAATTGCCTGTTCTACAATGTACAATAATTTATTGACGTGCAACAAATGTGAATATGTGGAATTTAAATTTTTATTATTAATTCAATATCTCCACTTTTAAAAATATGTACTTGATTCATATAATCGTTTAATTTCTTTAAATAAAAAGGTTTTAGACTTGACTTAAATTTGCAAGTACTTCAAAAAAATAATGTGCGCAGGTTTTCACGGTCACTGTTATTAATATGTATCTTTTAGGGTAATCCCGTGTAAATTGAATTCTTTCTGACATTACGGCTACCATTGCAAGAGCTATCCTTAGGGTTTTTTATGTATATTTTTTAAATTTAAATAATATAACTGTACATTTTTATAGTTTTCAAAATTTTAATTGTTATTATTTTACCAAAACTTTTTTCCCACCAAGCCACTTTCTGTAGGTTGTTGGTGGAGAATATATGTAAACTAACTAATATAACATTATCTACATTTATAAAAACAATGAAAAACAGGTATAAATTAACAGCCAGAAAGATCAGTATATACATGTTTATACACATAATAATATACATATATTTTTTAACAAATTACTGGAACATAAACACTTTTTTTCTACAAAACAAACAATTTACCCTGAAGATGGCTCCTGCAATGGTAGCCGAAATGTCGGAACAAATCCTACTTACTCGAAATCAAACATAAAAGATAGATGTCGATAATAATATTTAAAAATATTCTGCGTGTCAAATATTATAAGGGTTATAAAAAAAATCTTACTAAATTAAACTCAATATTTTTTTCATTTTAATAAAACAGGTTTCGGATGTAAAAGGGCTAAGTACTTAACGAATGAGAGTCTATGTACTTATTTTAATCCATAAAATGTCGAAGTATTTTTCCATGAGCCTTTTGAGAATTGAAATCAGGTCATTCAATTTTAAACAAACATTTCCCTTAAGTCTCAAGACAAATATTTCTCAAAATTACTTCCTATTATGGGTATATTTTGTTTTTTTCGCACGGCATTTTCATTTTTACTGAGTTCCTTCCGTTTTCTTTGTTTTTTACAAACAGTACGCACCCCCCGTCAAGGGCGCCATAAATAAAAGTGTTTTAAGTTAAGTATGACGTTTAATCGAATTTAAAATGTAGTTCACTGTGTCAAACTGAGATAACTAAAAAGTTGGAGTGCATAATGGTAAATCATCATAATTCTCTTCCCGCACCTAATGGTGTATGGAGCACTGCATTAGTACACCAATCACAGCGTATCTTGATCATTTTTGTTAAATGAAGGTAAAATGATCAGATTTACGCTTCAGGTACCAGTCTACTTTCTTTATCCATCCTTTTCAAATAAATATTTCATATCAACCATATCGGGAATCGAACCCGAGACCTTTTGTATGGTATGCAAGCATACTGACTATTACACCACGAGGTCGACTGAATAATGGCGCTGGCGTGAAAAACGAATTCCTACACGGGTGCGGGGCGATAAATAGCGGGGGCGAAGCCCCAGGGCTTCTACGATATAGTGGACTGTATTTTAAATTTAATGACATAAGTGAATATCCTCGATATGCGGTATGCAACGTCAATCAGTCACAACCCCAACAAATGAAATGGATCAGGAATGGAAGCCACTAACCTGGTTCGTTCTTGATGGAATTGTGATTCCGACTGGTCAATTGCGAGCGGCTCCAACACTAGGACAGATCTTAATTTTTGTTATTTTTTTTGTGGAGGGAAAATCTTTCAGACTGGGTAGTGCCGGACTTATACTGGCTAAAACCCTCCTCTTCTTCACAGCCGTGTCCCTGCCTTCCGGCTTACCAGCAGCTGCCCTTGTCTCTTTTTTACTCTTATGTCGTGACTGTTTCTCCAGCTTGGATTTTTCTTTCATCGATTTCTTTGACATTTATCACATTTTCGATGAATCCTGCAACTAGTTTCCAGTTTTCTAGGTTTTCTAGAATTGTGCCAATTATATTTTCAGGGTTAAAATTCTCTGTTAGTCCGACTGTCTCCTTTAGATCATTCCTTTCGATTCCCCATTTCCTGCAGTGAAAAATCGAGTGTTCTGCATCGTCGTGTGCCTCGTCACAGTATATACAACTTGGTGATTCGGCTCTTTTTATGCCGTGGAAGAATGCGTAGAACACTCCATGTACACTTAGGAACTGGATCATTCTGAAGGTTATATCTCCGTGTGGTCTTTTTATCCAGGATTTTATATTTTTTATAAGACGGTGTGTCCATCGACCTTTTTCGGAGGAGTCCCATTCTTGTTGCAATTTTTCTAGTGTTTTGTCTATTTGTCTTTTTGTCTTTTTGTCTTTTTTTTTCTTCCAGAGTTACTGTTTTGTCAAGTTTATATATCCTTGCGCATTTTTCTGCTAGAAGGTTTGCTGGTATGAGTCCGGCTATTACCAAGGCTGCAGCTGTAGAGATATTTGTATATACTTGGCATACTCTCAGTGCCATGGGTCTTTGACCACTCAGTAAGACTTCCTTGTGATTTCTGTTTTTCAGTGCCTGTTCCCATACAGGTGCGGCGTAAAGGATTATAGACTGTACGGCCATCGCTAGTACTTTTTGTTTTTTGTAAGTCGGGCCAGTTATTGGGTAGTATAGCACATAAGTTTCGAGCTATTTTTTGTGTTTTTTCACATGATTGTCTTATGTGCCTTCCAAAGTTCAAATCTGGATCTAAAGTCGTTCCGAGATATTTTACCTCTTCGAGGGGTTTTATTTTCGCTCCAGCAGTTTCAAAAGTGACTTCGTTTAGTATTTTTTTTCTACTCAATATGACTGCAATGGTTTTTTGCGGTGCAATTTCTAATTTGTGCTAGTCCATCCATATTTTTATACTATGGATGGCGGTCTCAGTCTTTGTGACCAGCTCGACCTTCGTTTGCCCAGTTACTGAGATTGCGAGGTCGTCTGCGTAGCAAATCAGTTCAACTCCCTCTGGGACGTTTACTGCCATTACTTCGTTATAGAGTACATTCCATAAGGTTGGTCCGAGTAACACTTGAACTCCATCAGCCCAGACCATGGACCCTGTAACGCTGCCCAAAACGTTGGCAAGAAAAAGTTTTGATACACGGCACAATAATCCTGAAAAACATTTTTTAAAAAAATTCTCAGTTTGACGCTTTAAGACACGTGGCACTCTGGACGAAGGGGGGGGTGCAAATAAAGGTAACTTGTACTCTTTTCAATAAAATTTCAAATAAAAATTTCGAATCAGCTCGATTGTTGACCTCTTTCTTACAAGTAGTGCGTCATATATAATAACGATTTTTTCCACCTGACTCTTCGTTAACAATCATTTCACATTAGTCATACTTTTGTCCCTTTGTAAATCCATCACTTTCGCAGTGTAAAATTACCATTTGAATTACGTATTTTAAATTAATTTACTTCAAACTTTCTGGAAACCGAACTGAAACCAATCGCACAATAGCGAAAAATTGATATTTTTTTACCATTGATGATACTTTACAAGTTTGTACACTACTAAATAATAGAAAATTATTTTTCAAATTTAGTTCATATTAAACATATGTCGCGTTCAACTTATTATATTCACAAGATTCGTTAGTATAAATAAAACATTTTAAAATGACCAATATTCACAACGCGTCTAACGATAACTAAAAAATATATACAAGCATTTTGTGTCATTACGAAAGTGACTGTAGCCGTCTTCCTATAAATTTGTTTGAATAACAATTTTTCAGCAATCATAAAAGCGGGTCTTAAAGTGATTTTAGATGCGAAAAAGGAAGTCAGTCGACGATATAAAAAAATATGGCGATTCCCAATCTGGGGGTTTACAAGGAACAACGAATATATGTAGATTATCAAAAATATCAGCAAAGCTGATCTAGAAAACTGTATTATTTGTAAGAAAATTAGTTAAAATATTTATTTATTATTTTATTTATCAAAGAAAACAACAGCCGTTATAACAATAAGCTGCAATTTATTATAGAAATAAAAGACGAGTGATACTTTATTCCACAAATTTAGAATTTCCAGAGACCGGTTTCATCGCTTTCACGACATCTTCGAGACTGGTATCTTTATTAAAGGGTTCAATATATTTATACAAAACAGAGATACGGATAGAGAATTCAAAATTAATTAAAGCCAACAGACATTTATAAATTTATAAGAATCAATTATACCATAAATACACATCATAAAATCCAATTAGAGGCTTCCACATAATATTGTTATTGTAAATGTTGTCACATAAAAATTATACATAACAAAAAATAAGTAATCATACAAAACTTATAATATTACTAGAAATGTAAATGTTAATGTAAATGTAATACATATTATTCAAAATATATCTTTTTTTGAATATTGGTCACACAGTTGCACATTATAATATATAATACAACTATAGTTGACCATACAGTGTTCATTTATTATGTGCCTACATACAGAACTGCACATAATCACCCCTAAGTGCGAATAACGGTATGATGATGATGAAGACATTGAGTGAAAAATTCTCGTCAAGGTTAATTGACAACTTTACATATTGCGTATTATTTCCAAGTGGTTTGAGAATCGCTGCCGTAATAAGTTTTCTGCCATAACGATCTCCGGAAGTAAAGGACAAACATCAAAGCCTTGATCGTACCTGCAAAGTTACAGTCAGTTCATAAAAATCTGCTGAATTTACATTACAACTTTAAGATAATTTTTAATAGGCTAATTAGTGTCCTGATTTGGTTCATTTGGCACTTGAACTTTTTTTGTTTTTTTTTTTTAATTAAAAGCCATGTGATATACTCGTATTTTAATTGAAGTCAAACCTACAAAAAACCACTGATTCATAGTGTAATTTTAGAATCAATAATCAGAGTTAATTGATAATGAAGAATCTAACATGTTATGCAATCTATTGTGTTAACAATATTCGCAATTTTCAATATCCCTGTACTCATTTTACTTAACAAGGTCAGGTTGCTTTATATATACCAAGAATGTTACGTATAAAATTTTGCTTTGTTTGCTTCTGTAAAATGATTGTTGGAACGAAAGCTAAAGGAGGAAGGATGTTATAAGATATTTGTTTCATTGATAATATAACGCTGCTTTCATAAGCTGTGTTTTAAAATGAGCTTAATACTTTTTGAATAAAGGTTTTATTATTTGTCTGATATTCGTACTTTCATTACGTCAGTGTAAACGACGTCATTTTAAGAAAAAAATAAAAAAAGCATATAACATTAGTTTTACTTTGCCTTGTATAATTTGAGTAATTGGGTAATTTTTGGATACAAATAGTACTTTTTTTTTTTCAATTTACATGTTTGCATAGTACTCGAGAGTTGTATTAATGATAGTGCTAGTTATCTTGAAATAGGGAAGCATGTTGAATGGCATATTTTTTGTTTCAAAATAAATGTCCCTTACATAAGTATTATACGGTTAGTGAAACACATATCTGATCGCTCTATTCTGTATAACCCTCACCTCCAAAATTTTACGCTTAGTTGCTTAACCCCAAATACAGGAAAGGTATGATAAATGTGAATGAATCACAGAAAAATAGATTGCTCGAAGCAGCGAAACTGGAAACATTTTATGAAATCTTTACAGTATTCCAGCTACCAGGACAATCTTTCCTTTCACATGCTCAACACGTTCATTCCATGAAAGCTGAGAGTCCACTAATAGTCCCAAGTACTATTTTTTTCTCCAATCCAACAATTATCACAAATAAAAACATCAATAGATTTATTGCTCTTCTTTCCAAATAAAATATAGTGATTTTTTTTGCATTCAAGCTCAGTCTATTTAAACGAAGCCATTCCGCCAGACGTAAAACGTCACTTTCTTATCTTATTCTTCTGCAAATCTTGTTTGTTTTTACTGCGATATAAAATGGTCGTATCATCTGCATAAAGATGAATTCCTCCTTTAATACCCCACATCGTAACATCGTCGACGTAGACAAGAAAGATTTACGGATCCTTGAGATACCCCGCAGGTGATTTTACCCGGAGTACTAAGCTTACCTCCAACTTCCACAATACATGATCTGTTCGAAAGAAAGTCTGTCAAATGTTTTAAACGCACTCCAGTTACACCAATATATTGAAGCTTTTTGATCAAACTGCTGTGGTCTATAGTGTCAAAAGTCCTTTTTAGGTCTTTGAAAACACCAGCAGTATGATCACCTTGATCTAAATGTTTCTAGGTCACAAAAAAGCTGCTTTTTATACTTAAATGCTTTTTGAAGCCGTATTGTAATGAAGTCTTAAGTCCTCATTCAATATCATTTGAGAAAAAAAACGAATGGAGTCTGTAGTTTCAATTTTTTTTCATTCATCTATCATTGTCAAGTTGTATAGTTTTAACCAATTTAACCTTTTTCGGAAAATATGCCTTGTACCATCGCTAGGTTGATGAGGTTAACCAAGGGTTTGGCAAGTTCGTATTTATATTTTTTTGTACAGTTTTTGGCGCTACACCGTCCCTTCCGCAACCGTTTGTTGCTTAAGAGTCAAAATGATTCTCAGAAGTTCAGTTTTGGATGTTTTAGTCATATTAAATGACTGGGCAGCTTTTGTTTTAGCCTTTATTGTATTTAAATCACTCAGAAACTTTTTGATATTTGCA
Organism: Micrasema longulum; assembly: GCF_059751315.1. Classification (NCBI taxonomy): domain Eukaryota; kingdom Metazoa; phylum Arthropoda; class Insecta; order Trichoptera; family Brachycentridae; genus Micrasema; species Micrasema longulum. The sequence continues at coordinate 194,176 of NW_028278728.1, read as the reverse complement.
GCTAGTTCTTCTGTAATCAACATTTAAAAAATTAATTAATGATGCTGCTATTTGTTCTGATTCATTAATAGCTTCATTATCGACTATAAGGCAGACACAATAATCATAAGTTTATGACGATTATTGTTAATACAGACTTTAAAATTTGCGAAGTTTTCCTGTGATTTTTTGCACATTCATTGAGTGATTTACAAAAACAATTTAATTTGATTACTCTCCTGCAGTTTGTTACAATAGTTTTAGCTTTGTTTTTGAGAACCGTAGTCGACGCGTTTTTAGGATACAATTTTCATTGTTATTGTAGTTGATACCTTTTTTTATAAGTAAATCTAATTAAATATTAAACAATGGAGTTGTCTTCTATAACGAATTCTTCTTTGTCTACGTTTGTTTTCCTCGATAGCCACTCTGACGTGTTCATCAAAGGCGTTTTTATTTTTATTTACACTCTTAATTAAAAATCTCTTAGTATGAAAATACTCATAGAGGTATCGATAATTTATTTTAAAGTTGCTTAAAGATAATCCTTGAATCCTGTTGTTTAAATACTTTTTAAGTTATTTTGATAATTAAGTATAAAAAAATCATGGTCACTTATAGCATCATGAACATTTGATGCGGTGCTTACAATATTTTTTCATTCGATAATATGTGTTCTTTTAAGAGAGCAAATGCTATCTGTAATTCTGGTTGGTAAAGTTTTATTGCAAATACAGAAGTAATATGAGAAAATCAAGTTTTTATATTTATGCGAATTGCTTTCGGATTGCAGAATATCAATATTAATGTCTCCAAAAATCAGACGTTCTTCTCTACTCTTGCTCAGCATTCTCCTAAATGAAGTGAAAAAATCTTCTTTACTTGCATTAGGCCTACAGTAAATGGCATGAATGGTTATTGAATTCAAGCAATTCGCCGTAATTTTGATGCTTGATGTAGTAGTGTTTTTGCAATGCATATTGTTGACTTCAAAATTAAGAGTTTTATGTATATCACCTTCACCTGCTCCACGATCTCCTACTCGTGAAGAAAATAAACCTGAATACTTTGATTATCATAAAAAGCTTCTCCACCACATTTTAACCATGTTTCCATTATGATCAGCACGTGAACAACATTTTTCGCACGCTTGAGTGTTTCATCGATCTCATTAAATTTTATTCCGTATGTTTCTTGCATTCATGAACATGATTTGTAGGCCAGTTTTTACCGATACATATTCTTGCAGTGTCAAAAATTTAGTTTCTTTGATATCGTTTATTGCACTTTAAAATTTTTCACCAAACGTTACCTTGGTTACGTGGCCAAATTAAAGGGGTGGCCAAACGTGGCAAAAAACATATATAACATGAAAATACGAGCGTACATAATACAGATGAAGAGACGCAGCAAAAGGATGGTCGGAATATCTCAGAATCACTACTTTTTTCGTGATAATTGATACATTGACATTCGATTGGGTTGTGGTCCTGTGGCTAGTGTCTCGGACTCACGGATCAAAGGTCTGTGGTTCGAATCCCACTTTACCCCAACTTGATTCCATTTTCTAATATTGAGTTATTTACAACTCGTTGAAAATGGCCCTCAAAATAAAATATTTGGGTAAATCATAAGAACGCAAATATTTCTTTAAAAAAAAAAAAAAACTCCAAAAACGACGAAATGCTTTTTAAGAGCCTTATAATATTTTTTATTTTATTACTAACCTGATGAAACCAAGCACATCAGAAGTCAAAGAAAAGAGCAAAACATTACAAATGATTTATTTTACTGACTTAGAAAACAATTTTTCAGAAGAATGTCTCCATTTTCGTGCTCACTGCAGTATGAAAAATGAAAAAAGAAAGAATGCTGTCAGTTTGTTGGAATGGCTACGAGCTGAAGGTCTGTGTGTGTGAACTCCTGCCCGTTACTGTTTTGGCGAAATATTGTTTTCTTGTTTGTGTCAAGTTTAAAACTATTTACGCACAACAATGACAGAGCAAAGGTTAAATGATCTTGCTTTACTCAACATAGAAGCGGATTGTGTAACAAAATTAGATTGCCAAGATTTAATTAATGATTTTGCTGCGCTTAAGTGTGGACGCGTTTTGTAACATGTAAAACACGTTTTATGCCTTGTATAAGAATAAATCAGTACTGAATTAAATAAAACATAGTTTCCTGATTTTAAACCTATATATTATCTTAGTTGTAGTTGTTCCTAGTAGCTAAATGATGAGAGCAGAGAAAGGGGTGGCTGGTACGACGTACGACACGCCCTAGGGCGGCCGAGACTGCAAATCTGCCACTGACCGTAGTCCACCCTTTTTCTAGCTGTATATCCATGGTTTTCCATAGCAGGCCGTCTGAATTAGTAACTCGATTATTTTTAGACTCGCTAACAGCGCAATTGCAGCATTTGGCTTCATCATTTTTGGTAGAGCATGATATATATTTGTGATCTCCCTTGCAGTGAAAACATTTCTCCTTCTCATTACATACTCGTTAGGTGTTGCCATAGCTCAAACATCGGTAGTATTGGACTAATGGAGATCTATTCTCAACTGCCAGTCGTTGATATCCCACATTTACTCTATTTGCATTAATAAGGGTTGTCTAGTTATGGGGATAACATTGCATAAATGTAAATTTCTTTGATTAGTTTCAAAATCAAATTTCAAATTATTATTTTGCAGTCTTAGGGATTCGATTAAAACATCGTCATTTGTATATTTCAAAAGACTCTTAATAGTTATCAAAGAAGTGTGTTTCTTACATACTTATATGTTTATTATATCCTTAAGACCTTTAATGAGCTCAGAAGTGAAATTATTTTTATCTTCAACGGAAGACACTATTATATCTTTGGCTGTTCTTTTTTATTCCTGCTATACCAGCTTCAAGAAAACGACCGTTAATTTTCTTTTTAATTAGCTTATTCAAATCTGTATTTTTATACTAGGAGTAAGCTGAGCTAATGACAATCGCATGATGTTGTTTTCCTTGCCATACTTTAGCGACAGCTTGAGCATTCGATAAACGTTTGTTATCAATTTTTGTATTTAAGTCCTTAATATTTTTTTCCGGCATCGTAATTGATTAATGGACCTTTTCTAGCCCATTTCCTTGATTCCCAGGAGTTGATGTAGGACTGGATTCATGTACCATAGCGATCAGGTGATCCACGATACCATTAAGAGCTTCAATAAAAGTTTTCTGTTCCTTGCTTAATATATTTGAGGTTAAGGTATCTTTAAGCTTTTTTTGCAGGCCCCGAGTACTTTTCTATCTATCTTTAAATGTTATATCGGGCATCTCGGATTCAAATATCTTGAGCGCGGTTCTTTAAAAAAACAAATTCACGAGTATTCAAAGATAAAAATATTATTGAATTATTTCATCTATCTGAAACCGCCAAAAATTCTTTACAATTTTAACCCATCGTCGTTTGTTATATTTGAAATATAAAAAAACACGTCGCGTTCAAATTTTCGTAAACAAGTTTTGAATTGAACTCTCTAAAGAGAGTGTTGTTGAGATTCAAGTCATATATTATTTTATAATTTTAGTGGAAATAACAGATTACCCACTTTAAATACTTTCATAAACTCATGATATTATAATCAAAATGTTACCAAGTCAGTAATGTGCAGCATACAAGATACAAAAATTATGCAAAAATAATAAACTCGTTTTTAAAATAACTTACTTTAATTAATTTTGTCTTTTTTACGTGATGCGGTTTAGCTATATTGCACCATAAGGCTATATTCTGTTGACTTGTGGGAAAATAGTTATGGGAATACATTGTTAACAATGTTTGTTTTAGTAGTCATATTGAAATTTCTGTTTAGCATTACAAATTGAAACAACATAATGTAATTTAAGACATATGCATATATTTACGATCCGCTAAGCATTCAACATAGCACTATGGTTTTAATCAATTTATTAAAGATATACAATTGTGAAATTAGGTTTATAATTCATTTACAATAAAAAATTTAGACCTGTATAAATCGTATTGTTTTTCGTCTATAATTCCAAAAAAAATCTTGGGGCTATATTCGTACAAAAATGTCAAGCTTATTTGATTATTATAATTAATATGGAATTCATGTTATAATTTTTATTTTAACGTAATGTGTATTTAAATCTCATGAATTTTGGATTACGTTATAGTTTAATATTATTTATTTATTCATTAAAGCCTCAAAAGCGTTCACATAAACAGGGATTATAAGCAATTTACACGTATAAAAATAGAAGAAAAAAATTAAATTAAAAAAAAAAACAAATGAAAATCAAAAATCAACACACTCAATTTGTACAAAACAAAACGCAAAACGTTTGTACGAGGTTTTTCCAGGGAATAAATTAATTTGATTCAAATGTCTCGTATATTTAAAACTAAATCTGCAATGCGCTAACCTCTCAAATGTCTTATTTTGACAAATATATCATTTGGTCGCTCAACATAAAAGTAAGCGGGTAAGCTTGAAAATTTGTGATAGACTTAGAAAAAAGGAAATTTAAAAAAATATTCAAATCAGCTGAGCTCAAAGGATTCGGTGGATTATCCTGTTGTGTATTAAAATTGGACTAATCCTTTGTATGATATCAGTTTTCAGTCCTTTTAAATAAGGATTATTTGCTTTAAGCCAGTATTAAATGGATTAGCTCCATATTAAACGTAAAGCTGCAAAACTTAATTTATTTGAGGTTTATATTTACAAAGGTAGTAATTCCACGTGAGCCCTTATTTATTGAATTTGATTAATTGCCATTTGGTATGGATAAAACATTTATGATAATCATTAAAATTTACAACTGTAAAAGTTTGATATCATATTTGGTAATGTATTTTATTGTACTGCTTACTCATTCGAAAAAAACTACAAATTCACAAAAATTATTAGTTGTGAATCTAAAATGACTTTCAAAATGTCATCCTTGACATCGTATACAAAACTGAAATACTGAGAGCTTTTATAAAGTACAATATTGATATTTCAACCTTTTACTATACTTGAAATGCGAAAGGTTTTTGATATTCAAGCTCAAATAGAGACAAATAGATTTCGATAAGTTATGGATAATGGATGGCATTCTACCGTGAGTTTTTTTACGAAATCTATTTAGGAAAATGTCAACGTTTTATTGAATATCTAATATTAGAAAATGATAACTCAAACAAATATTTAATGCTAGGTATTTTTTGAATTGTCTAGAATTAAAATATGTCACCATCATTAGTGGCGCTAAGGCCCGTTGTAAGCCCTGACCTCCTCCAGAATCTGTTTCCATTTCTCCATGAACCTTGTGGCTCTTCTCCAGTTTGTCTTCCTTTTTGCTCTAATGCTACTTTCCTCACTATCCAGCCATCGTATTTTGGTCTTCTTCTGCTTTGTCTGCCTTCCGGAGTGGTATAAAGAATCTTTTCTGGGGTACGATTATCATTCATTCTGTGTACATGACCCAATCATTGTAATCTTCAATGTTAGATTTACCATATAGTGCATCTAATTCATTATTAAACCGTCTCCTCCGCACTTCATTTTGGTTGACATCACCAAAAATCTTTTCTAATATTTTCCTTAATATAAAACCATGTTTTTATTTATTTTGGTCACAACATAGCATTCGGTATCATATGCAATAACCGGTCTAAGAAAAAAATTGTAAATATTGGTCTTAGTTTTTCTAGACAGCAAATCAAACATGTAAACACGTATAAATCGTACATCTGCTTATTGGATTTGTGTGACTTATATAAATTTAAAAATACGCAAGCCGGTTTAAAAAAAACACTATTTTTTTTTTACAAAGGCAACTGCATGTTCTATTTTATGTAGTAATTTTTTGCAAACTAAATTCCTAGTTAAGTTATTTGACGTTGTAAAACGCGTTTTTTACAGCCAATGCACATTGTGATTTTAATATGCACCAATTTAACTTTCAAAAAACATTTCAGAATAAGGTTTTAAAATTCAACCCATTCTGTAAATATAATAGAGTAATACATCATATATCATATCATAATCGTAATTATTAAACAAACAAAAAGATATTTTGATGTATTGAAATACTGAAAACATTCTCAAGATAACTGCGTTTTTTCAACAGCCCAGTGGGCAGGTCCTAAAAATAGAAGGTTTCCTCAAAAAAGGTCACGCGGTTTTGGATTTTGGATATGTTGTTTGTAGCTAGGGGTTTATTAAAAATCCAAGTTTCCTCATTTGGCGAGCCTGTGCTTGCGTCAGAATCACCACTTCTGTGTCAATTGTTTAAAATTTCGCTCAACAATATTTTACTCGTGCGTTCTATTTGTTTTTTTTTGCGGAACACAAAATTTCCTACAATTTACTCATTGTACATGTTTTTTTAAACATTTTATTTACTGAAATAGAGAGCTACCAATTTCCTGTTTTTCTCCTAATGCAATTGATCACAAAAATCAACTTTATCTTGAAATTGAGATATAATTTTCCGAATTTCTTTTTTTTAATTGAACTCAAACGCTCGGATTTTCCGTTAGCACATAAATATTTTTTATAGAACGCAAGAGTAAAAAGTTTTTGAGAAAAAAATCTGAAAAAGGAACACAAAAGTGGTGACACTGACGCACGCACAGCGCTAGCGTTTCCAAATATAAAAACATGGACTTTTAAAATAGCCGTAGATATTATATATACAGCATATCCAAAATCAAAAAAAGCATGACCTTTTGAAAGATTTTTTATTTTATTTTATTATTATTGATTTTATTTAAACAAACACAGTCAAAGTTATAAACAATACATACATAATAACAATAAATAACAAGACCAATTACGGGTGTCATTAAGGAACAAAAATTAAAAAAACAAAATAAAACGTAAAGTTCGCTAGGGGTGAAAGGAAGTGGAATGGGAAAATAGGGAAGAAAGAGAAGAATGATAAAAGAAATAGTAAGTAAATATTAAATAATGAAAAGAGAAATAAAAAAATATTACAAATATACACATACAACATACAAACATTTACATTCACACACATCCATATATATATATATATATACATACACAAATGAACATATACGCATACACAAATGCACATACATACGTGTACATATAGTTTATATAAAATGTACCCGTCTACTGGACAATAATGCTTCCCATTAATACTTTTCCAAAAATGTGGATAAGGACTTTTTGTTTACCAGGGTTGTCATAATATCATTTAATGGGTACATTTCTTAAAACTTTTTACATTACTTACATTGACCACTTCTATAACAGTTCGTTTTGTCCTTGATAACAAGATATGGTGCACTTCAAAGTTTTCAGACAGCAGTAAACATAAACATTGAATCCAACGGAGGCATTTCTGTATAGACCCGCCTGTTCGATAAAGGTTTCATGCTAAGCTGGCCGTTAGGGATGACAATTTATAGGACGTTATCAAACAGCTTAAGTTAACTAGACACGGGTATCTAGGCAAAAAGGGTTTCAAAATTTTATACAAGTCCACAATGAGCCGCCATTAACTAGTTTTCAATGTGGAGAACAAATATTTTTTTTTTGTATTATTTAACGTGAAATAAACAAATAATTTCGTTTAATATTAAATTCACACTAAATAAAGGCAGTATGCAGTCACTTATTTTTCATTTATTTGGAAAAACCCGACAATTCTTACATACAGTACACACAGATAATAAGAATAACCTATATGAAAATTATTTTTTGAAAACGAAAGAATTACAAACGAATTATGAAATGCAAATGAAATATATATTTGCATAAAAAAAGAAAAAAAAGTGAATAATTTATTTTTTCAACTATTTATTCTTCAACATAAAATATTTTTATAACCTAATCAGTGCATGTAAGGATAGCCTATTTAAATACATGGCATGTTGGTTTTATATTTTTGTGCAACAACTGTGGTGATGGTGTATAGTGGGTTTTACATGTACATCTCGAAACCGGAAAACATAGAAAAGTCGGTAAGTGGTTATACACAAATATTTGATAAAATTTAGTAAATCATTTTATTTTGGTACTTACTTACTTCGCGTGTCCGGTTGGATTATATCCTGCTACTTCAATATGTGGCGACAGATATCGCATTGTCGTTTGCCACAATAACTAAAATATATACATATATTCTTATTCTCATGTCACTATTTATATATTAAAGTACAAAATCAATTACGTTTAGCAAACTAAATATAGATTTTGAAAAAAAAATCCACACTTTGCTATCGTTGTTTGAGTGAAAGTCGTTTCTTTAGCAATGTGTGTATTGTAGCGAAGCGCAAATGTCAAAGAATAAAAATGTCATCATTCATCACTAGTTTGACAACAGACATTATTACCATTCGCAACTACTTCAAACACCAAAAAACACCCGTTATGTTAAAATGGAAACGGTCAAATTTGTGATTCTAAATGCGATAGTAATTGCTGCTTTGAAACGTTTTTAAACGTTTTAAATCACACCCGGCTTTTATCACTACTTTAAAACGCATTATTATGCCCTTGTCCGCACCTGATGGTGCATAGGGCTCTACATTAGTACACTTAATTTGGCATACACAACTCAGATCGTGGGCAAACAAGGAAAACTGGCCAAGTCAGAATTCTTGTTTGTTGGCAAATCAAGATTTAAGTTTTGCTATTTAGTACACTTTTGATTTTAAGTTTATCTTGCTTTACATAGACAAAACCTTAGCAATATATTGTGTCAGTAGGAAAGTCTTTGGATTTTGTCAATATTTCCTGTAGCAGATGTTCATAAACTAACTTGTTCAATATACAATAATAAATTTTGTAAAAAAAACTTTGACATAATTAGCTTGATCTTTTTTCAGTTAAAGATAACAATCTGCATTAAAACTTGGTTACAAAATCTCAAAATTGCTAAAATAAATAATTGGCTAGTTTAACTTGTATGCTGTCGATATGTTTTATTTATTTATATTTTATTTGGGAAACCAACAGTTCTACAATCATATTTAAAATAAACAAATATATATAGTGAATAAACTTAGAACCAATTACAGATTTCCACAAAGTTTACAAAGCTAGTAAATAAAATAAAACACATATTACATAAATACATATACGTTCTAACATATAAAAATGTTATCTATGTGTGTTTATATATTTAAAAAAACATTTAAATTGTAAATTGGGCAGGATTAGGACAAGAATGCATGAAGAGAGGATAAGGAGGGAAAGAGAGATGTACATATTTATTATTATTATGTCTATGAAGTTGAATAATGCAATGCATTCTTAGTGAAAGTTTTAAATCTGACAGAGTGATGTTTTTGCAGTCTATGTCTTTAAATGTTGTATTTTACACTGAAAAAGTCATACGAAAAAAAGCATTTTTAACATAAGATGTTTTACTCTTTGGTACATAAAACCGGTGATACCGGCTACAAATCCTGGCTGGAACATGTTTTGTTATGAAACTAAGTAATTCTGCACAGTCAACTACTCCTGTCATAATTTTGCGAAGCTGTAGTTGGTCTGCACATACTCAGCGGTATTGTAGAGAATTAATTTCAGGGTAGGTGGAGGCAGCGAGAGTTGATACATAAGAAATACCGGTTTTGTATTTTAGGTACTTTATAAATTTGTTCTGAATGTTTTCTATTTTTGTTATATATATGGCATACTAGGAATTCTATATCTGAGATGCGTATCCCAAGTGGCTTCTAACAAACGTATAATATAGTGAAATTAGGGCCTTTAGATTATCAAAGAGTTTGCTCATTCGAATTATGAAACCTACCATGCTCAATGCTTTGGAAGTAATTTTATTGATATGCGATTCAAAAAGTAGTTAAGAGTCTAAAACAATCCCAAGACATTCAATTTCGTGCTTTCTCATTAGTTCATTATTGTTTAGTTTGTAATCAAAATTACGATTTTTTTCCTTGTGAATGTAACACAGACACATATATTAATATTCAAAAACAGTTTATTTTCAATATAATAGTCAGTAAGTCGATGAACACTTAAAGCACCGGCCGAATACACATAGAATTTACCCTGTGCCCGGCCTATTTTTGTGAAATTTCTTGCTTTGTGAAGGGTTTCTTAAAAGTGTCATAATTATGAAAATACTGGTTTGAAACAATTTAATAACTGATTTTCGTATGAAAGTTCTGCCAACATTGGCCTTTATGGAGAGTATGGAGAGCCACATTGCAATGTTCGCACATATACAGGGTCTCACTCCTTTTTTTGTACTTTGTATCCCGGAGCTGTGTAAACACGTGATTTTAATAAGCACGCGTTGTGTCCCGGTCCCGTGTTCGGCAATATGACTTCTTCAGTAGGCGCACTCACTCTACCTTCACTGTGAAAAATGTGTTTATGTTATGTTAGTTTGTAATTAACCCTGAAGAAGGTATAGTATTGCCGAAACTAGTTGGTTGTCAAATTATAAAAAATATAACTGGTCATAAAAACAAAGTTATTTTATTTTATTTTAACATAATAAACCTTTAAAATAACCGAATTATAAAAAAACATGATACATTATAAAAAAAAAAAAAGATTTAACTTAATATTTATATAACATTATTTTTGGTACGTGTATTTTTTGTACATACACAAATCTGGCTTTCTCCCAAGGGGGAGTAGGTATATATTTTTTATTAATATGGTTTCCATTTAATAACATATATACAAAAATCAAAAATGTTACCTGTGTCGATATTCGCTAATAAGCGGAATGGGGAATGTTGTAGTACGTAAAGTGGCCACTTAACCCAGCCAATGACAGGTCATAAGCCCTGTAAACGCTCGAATATCCATAATCCTGAATTTGAAAAAATTCTACCTCATCTCTGTAGGGATATTAATAAAAATAATATTTATATCACTATATCCGAACAAAGCTCCGTAAAAATTATCAATTTAGCATCTAACGACTCGTGTTCACTGGTTATATTGAATTAAGTGCACAATTTATTTTATTATCAACGTGACAAGATACCAGATATTGATATTATATTTGTAGCGTGCTTATTACGTCCCCTTTATTCACAACCCTTCTGTTTGCAGGGGAAAACGTGAAGAAATCCACAGATAGCGGGGACAGAGGACCTTGCGTAATATTTATTATTTGGGCAGACATCGTAAAATGTAATAGCTTTAAGAACCCGATCAAGCACGTCCAATAATAATGACATAAATTAACAATTTATTGGACTAAATATCCATTTTCCTGTTAAAATTTCACGGAAAATATTTTCTTCCAACATATTTGCTTTAGTCCATGAAGACACGTTGAGTTAAACGGTTTGCGAGATAACAATATTGATTATTTTACCAGCGACCGAATGGGTGAACATTTTATTAAGATATTGGTTTCCTGTCAGTATTTCGAAATACGTAAATCATGACGTTATAAAGGCATTTCTTTTGTTTAGAATATCATTGAAATAATTGAAGAATGAAATCTGAGTTTAGGCGGATGAAGAATGCAGTTCTTTTTGTAAAATTAAATAAAAAATATTTAAAATGTGGAAAATAGAATCAAAATCCTGGACGAGTGTTTTCGAATCCATAACTACTCTCAGGTAAAAATCTTGAAACATAAAATTAAATGAACATAAGTTCGTCTCGCAGTGCATTGGTTGGCGTGTTTGCCAACTATGCATGTTGTCCTGTGTTCAATTTCTGGGAGGGTCAACAAGAAATATTTGTTTAAAACGTGGTTTTCCCTACAATATTTTATCGTCCTTGAATTGAATTTTACACCTGAAGCGTAAGACTAATCAACTTACCTTCATGTTACGTATGGTTGAGATTCACCATATTTTCAGAAAATTAATTTCTTGAAAATGCTAATGTGTTCTTTTACAGTGCGATGATAAAAAACATAGAATTAAGAATAGTCCAGAAGGAGCGTAGAATCATGTTTAAATACATCGGACTGTGTCCAAAAACCCCCCACTTTGCCCCACTTTCACCGCGCGCATGCGTGAAATCACCGCGTAATGTTGCCAGACCGCGAAAAATATAATCTTAACACAAATGTAAAATAATTATATTTATAAAAAAAAATTTAATTTTAATAAAATCTTATTGTACACACGGAAATATTGATTGACACAACAGAGTAGATAAGTTAAGCGTCATTTAATAAGAGTAATTTAATTAATGAACATTGAACATAAAAAATAAAACAAATAAAAATACCTCACTCACGCGTGGTCGCTACTCGGCGTTTGCCTAGTTTTAGATCCGATCGAAGTTTTCCCATACTTTCTTTGCAGATATGTTTAAATATTAAAGGTTCGTTATTTCTAAGCAACGTAAACAAACTTTGTATGATAAATATAATAAAGTTTATAGGTTTTGTAACTAAAACGGCATTAAAAATTGAAATATGTAAAATAAAACGTTGTGCCACCTAGCGACTCTCCTACCAAAACAGTCTCTTGACAACCACACTCGCCTAACATGCAATATATAAATTTATTGTTTTAGTATTATGGTGTTAGCTATGTATGGTGACTCAAAGTTACTATGCGTTGAGTTAGAAGGCACTTATTTTCATTTTATTTTAAAGTCCTACCGTATTTTTAATATTGTCTTTTAAAATTAATTTATTAATTTGGAAACAAAAAAAATCGCACTAAGATCGTTATTTATATTTATAGTTATTTTTGCTCTCTGTTGGCAAACTTGCTTTATCACACCCATACTCAGATACTGACAACAATATCAAAGATGTATATACATACATTATCTGGACTTGACCTTAACAATCCTACAAACTTTTTTCATGAAACAAAGAAAAAGCAGGTAAGATAATATAATAATCTTGGCAGACATGGTAAGTGTGTTATTTTTAAGCCAGGAGCGATAAATCCGCATGCTTCTTCAAAGAAAAGCTTATCTTTGCTGTAGGAACACATCGACGATGCTATTTGAGAGATTCTGTTCAACGTGCTGACGATCCTTGGCAGAGGTAAAAAGAATCTGACGTTTGTCCTAAAACTTCCTTCACCAATGACAGCATTGTTATCACTGTTACTTAATGTTGGATGAAATATCTCTGTAAAAATATAAAAATATAAAAACTACACATTAAATACAGTATTGAAATCAGGACAGTAATCATGGTAGGTAAACGCACAAATCAGAACATCACCACTCGAACTAATCTCCACTCAATTTCCTTTTTCAGAATTTGTATCTGAGAGTAGACATTAAATCAAATACAGTAGTTCAGAGTTCTGGCTTTATTCCACATATGGAACTGAATTTTTTGTGATTTATTTACGTCCGTAAGAGAGCTTATAGAGGTTTTGCATGTACACTTTTTTATTTAAAGTAATAAATAACACAAAGATTCTTGTTATAATTAAAAAAATATATGTTTAATCTGGCCTCCTGGCTTATTGTGATATTAAAAGGCTACAAAAATATATACAAACGAAGTTTAGTTGATTTTTTCTACTTACATTTATTAGTGGAACTGCATTTGAATATTATAATAATAAATATACGATTGTAGTTTTAATTCAATTTTATTAATTTTTACCGGTGACCGGGTTTCGTCACGACCAACATCGTCAGACTAATCAAACTAGTCTGACAATATTGGTCATGACCGAATCTAATCACTTGTAAAAAGTATAAGTTAAAATGGAAAAAAAACGATCAACCTATTTTTATAATCATAATACTAAATTTCAATTAAGTTTGATTTTGAGGGTGTTTGGATACAGCAGTAAAAAATATGTAATTAAATGTATTTAAATGAAAATTCACAAAAAGGACTCACCATGGATCTGCAATCTATTCTTAAATTATTTTTGCATCAAAAGTAGGTATCTAAGTAAGTCATTTTTCCTGGGCAAAAATAACAAAACCTTGCAAATCAAATCACATTCTGTGTAATAGGTCTTGAATTTGCCTGAAGGCGCACTTTATCTACATTGACAACTTTTTTATTTTCAAGGAACTGTCTTGGGAATTTTCTGCGCAATAAAACTTTTTAGGTACAGTGGTTAGTAATTGGTTGCATCTATTTGAAAAGGGTCTATTAAGCGTAACCTTTTGTTATGGTAATTCAAAAGTGGATTGACCTTAAAACTAAGATATCCGATTTTTTTGTGCAAACGGAGGTTTTTTAAAAAATATTTTCTGGTTTTCCAATATAATTTTAAAAATACTTTTTCAAAATACCTATATTTTAAAACAGAAAAAAACTTAACACGTAGGTTTTTCCGTCACAAGAACTCCTCTCTAATGGTAAACGCTGGGTGTAATAATTGCAAATTTATAAGCCAACTGTGCTACTTTCAAGCCAAACTTCACCCTTCCTTCGTGGGAATAAAATATAATTCATAAATGGCAAATAAAAACAACGGCAAAGAGCCCATGGATTCTATGATTTTTAGAATAAAACTTCGTTGCAAAATCCTTTATTGTATACAAAAAGAATACGGTATTGTATAAAATTTCTGACACTTCATAATAAACAATTTGTATTTTTCAAACATAAAGATATTTGTTGGTTCAAAGCAAAATATCGTAGAATTTTAGTCAAGTTTTTGTAAGTGATATAATTTTTTTGCATATTTATGCTCAAGAAGTGGTACAGAACTTAATCAGAGAAACGTAATCAGTAAAAAAAAACTGGAATAGTTCTCACCTAGGTCAACAGGGGTAAGTTATTGATATTACATTAAGCAATCAAATATTGCAGAATATTGAATATCACCCGATTTTTAAAGTAAACACTGCAGTACTTTAATTTTATTTCCTTTAGTTAGTTAATATCACATTTTCATATATTTACAATTATTTTCATAACTATACATCAAGGGCGAATCGTTCAAATAAGCGATTATGCACAGCCTACCCTTATACTTAAAAACAAACAAACAAACAAACCATCACACCGTTTCTCCGTAGGGGTAGGCAGAGAGGATAGAACGCCACAACACTCTATCTTGGCATACAGACCTCGCTTCCTCTACATTCATACATCTTCTCATGCACGCACGCCGATTATTCCTACTTTTGACATGTCCATCTTCAAGTATTTGATAGACTTGATCGTGCCATGTCTTTCTCGGTCTTCCTCGTTTTTTTTCGGTCTTTCTTCAACAGTTGGAATGTTTTTGACTTCAACAAATAGATAAACAATGAAAACATTAGTTTTTTCCATAGAACAAATAAGAATCTTTTTATGTAATTGACCAGTTTTAATAGTTAAAGTACCGTGAGATTTTTCTAGTGCTGTGGGTGTTTTCTGCAAATTGAGAAATGCCGTTTTTGTGAACAATAACATTTCAGATGGTGATTAATACAGTTTTTTGTATGAAAGCGGTCTGGCTATTTTTAGCAAAACATAGAATCGACCTTACGGCACCTGATAACATCAACATTTCGTTTTTTCAAAATTGTGGACAGGCTGATATCTGCATAGCTACGTTCAATTATGCCATTGGTATTTTGTATTTTAAAAAATATAAAAACATTTTTAGCTTTTTCGACAGTCATACATCTTGTCATACTTCGTCGCTTCAGTTTGTTTTTGTCCAACAGACCAAAACACAGATCTGCAGAAATAGATCTTAAACGTTTTTTTTTTTACGAAATAGGCATAAATTATGACCACAATTTAAGAGAAAATTCGTTAAAAAACCCCCTCAACAATTTCTAACTACATTTTTTCGTTTGAATTTCATCAATTAAGGCTTTTTGAGAACTTCTATACACTTAACTTAATTTCGTTAAAAAAGGTCAGTAGAACAAAAACGATCTTCAGCGACGAGATGGCCTTAAATTATGTCCACAAAATTTAAATATTTATATTACAAATGCTAAATAAAAAAACAATGCATTTTAAGTATGCATGAATAACACTCGTATTCTTCAATCTATTTTCAAAACTGGAAAAGTTTGAACGTGTTTGGCGGCAAACAAGGGTAGGAAATAGTCTGAAACAATTTTAATACTGTCTCGTGAATGTAAGGGCATTACGAGTTTATGGCAGGAAACGGGAACATAAGATGTAGTGCCTGGGAATGCATTTAGAGTTGACAAGTAACTTTGACTTTGTATGAATATAAAGGCGTAGAAATAAGATACAAATTGAAACAATGACAAAGTTGTTGAAACTAAACAATAAGTTTGAAACTGAACAATAAGAGTGAACTTTGTGATTGTCAATATACTTCAATCGTTTATATATAAATTTTGCACTGGAAATAAATTAACGGTAGTAAAATTATCTTCGTATTCAATTCCTGAAAAATTTACGCACAGCATACATTTAAAATATGCCTGTTTATACTGTTTTCAAAGAACAAATAAATACTATTGTATTTACACTTACGATTATGTGTTTATAAATTTGTATAAACCACTTTAATTTAGAGTAATATTTTGACCGGTTTTGAGGTTACTACCTTTCATACAATATTTTATAATATAAATAGCAACGCGAGTAATTTTGGGTTAGTTTAATTCCTGACGATGAGGTGGTAACCTTAAAACCGGTCAAAGTATAACTCTAAATTAAAGTGGTTTGTACAAATTCATAAACATATATCAAGTGTAAAATGTCATACCACAAAGTAAAAAATGTTTTTGATAACAATAATATACTATTGTATTTATTCACATAATGCGGCCTTGGCGGCATTGGCGGCGTTGGCGGCATTGGCGGCCTCCGTGTTGTAGTGGTCAAGACGCTTGACTCACACACAGAAGGTTCCGTGTTCGATTTCCGGTGAGAACACAAAAAATAAATGTAAGTTTTTTTAAAGCCTGGGTGTTCTGTGATGTAATTCACCACTGTAATTGGGCTTCCTGGCCTGTTGTAATGCAAAAAAATCAAATAATAATATTTCTCGTTGGCGACTTTTTTCCGGCTATTTTCACATATTTCTTAGCAATTTTTGTTTTTGTCGAATGTTAACATTTCACAACAGAGATGAAGAACGTTTTAAAGAAAAGAATGTCCTGTGGCTAGTGTCTCGGACTCACGGACCAAAAGTCTGTGGTTCGAATCCCACTACTCCAACTTTATTCTAATTTTCTCATAGTGAGTTATTTACAACTCGTTGAAAATGGCCCTCAAAATTAAACATTCGGGTAAATAATAAGAACACAAATATTTTTCTTTTATAAAAATAGAAGAAAAAAATATATTTTTACAAGCAAATCGATTCTACAATCTATACTGTACAATACTATAAATATACCATATTATAAATGTGAAGGTGTGTTTGTCTGCTCGTTTTTGGTTCCTTCACGGCAAAGCGGAGCAACCAATCGTTTTTTTTTTTTGCATTGGAACATTTGGAGAGCTGACAAGTATCACAAGCTTCTTTTCATCCAGAAAAAATCACTCCCTTTGGAAAAATTCTTGTTAGATAATGAATTTATATCAAAACAGAATAACGATTCTACGTCGCCATAGACTAACAAATAGTCGTGTTTTGGCATTGCATGAGTTGAAGAACCGGCAATCGACACATGTTACTTTTTATCCCAAAAAAATATATCATTCCACAGGGAAAATTCTTAATATTAAATGACAAAACTAATTCATTACTTATTTTTTATTTTATTTTATTTTCTCATAGAAACAAAACAAATTATAGAGTTTATGCAATAGTTACAATATGTCGGTAGTAATATATACATGAAATGTGTCTCAATTACATTATGAGGATAAATATAAATAAATATATTATCTTTTAACCGTATTTTAAAAAAATGTTTTTATATCGTTGTCGACTGTTTGTTTCTTTAAAATTAATTAATAAGTTTTATTGTAACATAATAATATTTACTCTAAGTACTAGTTTTAGTCACAAAAAATTTCGTGTATCCGTTTTATTATTGTTCATGTAAGTTAGGGTGAGTATATATATTTTAGATGTGTGAGGGTGTGTATATGTGTATGGGTGTGTAAAAATATCTGTACTTATTACTTAAAATAATATTTACTTTCATATACCACGCGAGCGAAGCGAATACCGCGGGTAAAATCTAATTATTCATACAGACGTATTAACAAACAATGACATAAACAAAGACTTAACTATGTTGACTAAATGGACAAACAAAAACTTACTTACACTTAATGAAAAAAAATGCAATATTATCCATTTTGAATCTAGAAAAAAAAATCATAAAGTAGATGCTAACATAACTAATGATTGACTTACAGAAATTGAACATGTTTAATACTTAGGACTAATAATAGACAGACAATTGACATGGACCATTTATATCAACAATTTAATTAGCAAAGTGGTGACATTATCGAGTCTTTTTAAAAAAATCAAAAACTTCGTTCCAAAAACAGAAAAAAATCTAATGAATGAAGCCTATGTAAAAACTAAAATATGTTATACGCAACTACTATGGGGAGCAGGATATCAAAATGACACAAACAGACTACAAAGACAACAAAATAAATATTAAAGTTAGTATATGACCTTCCCTATCTAACTGAAACTAGAGAATTTTTTAAACAAACTAAGCAATTAAATATAACTGAATTCTTTCAACTAAAATCATTAAAATTTATCCATAAATTAGCCACTAATGTAATTGTAGACGAAGAACTAAAACTTGTAAAAAATTGTAGTCAACATGGACATAATACGAGAATATCAGACAAATACTATATGCAACTTTCTAAAACAAGACAAAGACAATCAAGACTAATGAACCAGGGACTAAAATTATACAATAAACTACCAGACAAAACTAAACAAAAACTCAGACAAACTTTTCAAAAGATGTAAAAAATATTATTTTGAACAACAGAGTATGAATGAAAAATGTTTATATTATTTTTTTGTAAAATGAATGTAATAATCCGTAATTTTCAAATATTTTTTTATTTTTTTTTAAACTCCTAGAATCATATTCTTTTATAAAATAACCGAAACACTTTTGTTACATTTCTGACAAAACAAACAATGTCTTAATCATGCATGTCTGATAGACATGTCAATGATTTTTCCGTAAACATTATCCAAGTCCACCCTTCCTTTATCACAAATCAAACCTCCATAGACAAGAAACACCATAAATTCTTGGACATAACAATACATTTAAAAATAGTATTTCCTCGTAAATTCACACGCTCAGCATTTGAAAATTAAAACAGCCAACATTGTAACATGAATAACGAGGTATCCGGTAGACTAAAAATACGATATTATCTTCCCGTGCAATAAAAGTGAACAAATATACCTGAAAGCTTTTTGCAAGAAGCCTTTTATAATGTATAAGCTTTTAAAAAGTCAAGAGAAATAACTAATTCTGTATTAATCATTATCACGCGATGTCGTGTTAGTTGTCGTAAAAAATATGCAAATTTAATTCAAATACTATAAATAAAACGAAATTCTAAAAAAGTTTTCGATTTTCTTTTTCGATTGAAAAATTAAATATTTTTATCTGTTATACAAAAACCTGTTAGAGTTAACAAATGTAACATTGCTACATTGAAAGAACCGCCTATTGAATCAATTCGGAGCAATCGAAATGAAATAAAGAAGAATCTATCACTCAAAATAATGCTAACAAAACCATACAAAATAAATATATAATAAATGCCTACTCAAAAAGTTAGGTTAGTAAGCGATCAAAGTCAAAAGCGAAGAATCTGTGGTTTTAAATCAATAAAATCATTTACTTTGTAACATTTGTTTAATTATTATTTTTTATTACATGCCAAAAAATTCAGCGCATCGGCCATCAATGTAATAAAATGTATTTATTTAGATAGTTGTACAAATAAAATTTACACACCTAATTATAACTTAACTTATCTTTATATATATAATTCCTCTGTACGTGTGATGTTACCGTTCTCCTCCTCAATGGCTTAACCGATTTACGTGCGGTTTTTGGAGAAATATAGATCTTTGCGCTGTGTGTGTTCGTAGATATTAAAATCTTAAATCAAATATGTAAAAAAGAAGTTGGAGCATAAATGTTTTATTTATAGATCTACCAGAGTTACATTCGAGGAGAATGCATTTGCAAAAAAACGGAAAGATGTTGTTTTTTTGTGTATAAAAAAAGTTTATTTTTAAATGTTTACAAACAGCATTTGTTTTTTGTGTCAGATTCTTTTCTTAAATTCCTTATAACTTCTACCCATTTATTTCTTTTGATTGAATTTTTGGTAACACTAAATTCGATACATTTTTAAAAATTGTATTCCTACATTAGTACACCCCTTTGTTGATGAGACGACCGAAGTTTGACGTTTGCAAAAAAAATGCCATATTTGAAAAAATATTAATTTTTTGTTTTGGAATTCAACCATAAACAAGCACCTACTTAAATTCACTATTTTTTTAATAGTGTCCATTTTAAATTTAACTGTCCATAAAAATATTTGTCCATTTAATTTGTCCATAAAAAAATAAACCTACTAATGTTCACAATTTAATAAATAAGTAGTGTTAGCAAAATTAACAGTAATCCTTAGTATTATAAGCATTAACTTTGTGGTCGAACATTTTACTAAATGTTATTAAATATTTGCATGTAACCACTTACCGACTTTTTTCTATGTCTACCGGTTTCGAGACGAAAAGAGACAAAAAATCAATTTGATTTTTCTCAAGCCTGGGTGTTCTGCGCCGTAAATCACCACTGTAATTGGGCCTCCGGGCCGGTTGTGGTGCAAAAAAAAACTAAGATTTGTAGTTAAAACAGTAATTAAATCAACATGCAAAACCCACTTTACACATTCATCATAGTTGTTGCACAAAAATATAAAACTAACACCACATGCATTTTAATTACAAACAACTATGGTGAAAGTGTATAGTGGGTTTTGCAAGTTGGTTTCATTGGTGTACTGACGAAGAGACGGGTACGTCTCGAAACCGGTAGACATTGAAAAGTAAGTAAGTAGTTATATACAAATATCTAATAATATTTAGTAACAGTAATCCTTTTAGGAGAGCATACATGATAAATAAATTAATCTTATTACCAAACCGCAAGGTAAAAAACTTAGTTTAAACAGCATTCTAGTCTGACAAAGCTAGTTTTGATGACTGCGACTCGGTACTTACACAGATACTTACAATTTTTGACATAGCGTATCTACTAAAATAAAAATATCCGACAACATGGTCTTCGACTAAAACTTTTTCTCCCGTAACGTATTTCTCTAAAAATCCATGTATCATCTTGAAAGTTTAAAACGGAATGTCTCTGTATAAAACATAAAGTTTAAAAAAAAAGATTTTCACGAAACATCACAAACGTTTTTCAAACTTTGACCATTACTGTAATGAAGTAGAATTTAGTTCAAGAGAAAACATTTTGTTCATTTTTATGTATGAATGAAAGAAAACAAAATGAAACTTTTTGTCTTATTTGAGCCATCGTTGTCACTAAAACCAAAGGTAAAATCTAGTACAAGTTTTGCGAATTTCGAAATACGCCAGCTAAAGAAAGTATATTTTTCATATTTGTGCCAATCAATCCTTAGTTTTTTTCAGTTCACAATGTTTTAAGTTTGTCCAAATGTTTGTGGACAAAATACTGGATTTTACCCCCTAGGGAGTATTAAGATTAACAAATTACAACAGGGATGGAGAACATCTAACAGAAGGGGATATATAGGTCTAGGCATTTACAGGGCTTATGACCTGTCATTGGCTGGTTCTGGTGTCCACTTTACACACTGTGTAACATTCACCATTTTGCATATGTTTGAACATCGATATTTTCTTAATTGCTGCAAGACAATTGGTAATCTTGTCAACCATAAATTTTCTAAATAAGGTCTAGAATTTCAACAGTCCATGCGCTCAGTAGCTCTTAGACTTGTTATATATATAATCTAACTTCTATTTATGAAAATGAGTTTTTTTATGTTTTATTTTAATATTATTCAAACACTTTACTTCATTGTCAAATTAAAACAAAATATAAATGGGTGCTAGATTATTTACCGTCTATGCGCTCTGCAGCTGCAAGACGTGCTGTAACCTAGGTTGAAAAATTGAAATATTTAATAATTGTAAAGGAAAAACTAGAATCCCAATCGTGTAGCTCGAAGACGTGCAGATATACTTATTTAATGTACATCTCCCTTGAGGTGATGTTCACGAAAATGGCGCTATATTAATTACTAACACAGAACTATAGTTTATTCTACATTTGCCTGGACACTGGTTGTAACGAGTATTAAAAATATTGAGAATAAAAATTTCAGGCGTTGCCTAGTATGTAGGTGAAATAATTCAATTAGATGAATCTCACCCGCATAAATAAAGGTTTCAGCTCTTTAACTTCACAAACATCAACAGATGAAAGAATTGAAGTAATATAGATGTTCAAATATGAGCAGAATGGTGAATGTTACACAGTGTGTAAAGTGGCCACTTAAACCAGCCAATGACAGGTCATAAGCCCTGTAGATGCCTTGACTTATGTATTACCTTTTCTGAAATGTTCTTCATATCTGTTGTAATGTGTTAATACATAAATATGTTAAAATAAAAATATCGATTAATTAAAAATAACAGCTGTTTTTTAATTGGAAGATAAGGCTTGCACATATAAACATTGATAAAAAAAATAAAGATTACCTTCTTTAAAATGTTCTTCATCTCTGTTGTAATATGTAAAGTTTGTGTAAGCTAAATATTATGAACGTTGATAATAAAACTGCAGTTCTGTGCTATCAATTCTATTTCCGCTTTCCAAGAAACAGGAAGTGAGAAGCATGGTCAGCAAAATGATTATATCCGGCATTTTGGGTCGAAGAGCTTGCGAACTGCTTACGGAATATTATGCTGCCATAATGTCAGCCTTGCGGTATGCCTGTAAACATAATATTATATTGACGTAGAAATAAATAGATGAAGCGGCATAAAATGTGTTTATTTTATTTGGGGAACCAACGTGCCTAGATTTGTTCTATACGTCCCTATTAATAATCAAGTAACATATTTTTAACCATTTTAGACATGAAGTAATTCCGGTGAGTAAAAAAATGCTATTTTTATCTTTTTTTCATATTTCACTTTTTTTGCACCACAACAGGCAAGGAGGCCCAATTACAGTGGTGAATTACAGCACAGAACACCCAGGCTTGAGAAAAATCACATATTTTTTAGTGTTCTTGCGGGAATCGAACCCGGAACCTTCCGCTTGTGAGTCAAGCGTCTTGACTACTACACCACGGAGGCCCCTTAATACGAGTACTTTAAAAATGGTTTGAAGTTTAAATAAAACACTTAGTCTCAAACTGTCAAATTTTGTTATATGTATTATTTTCTTATAGTGTATAATTAATTGGACCCTCCCTAACACCCATAAAGTTCCAACTGTATTTGTTTTTTTTTTTCATATTTCCGGGTTTTTTTACGTCAAATTAAAAAAAAAAAATTTTTGAAAACATAATACCAATAGTTTTGTTAAGTAAATAACAGCATTAATCGATACTATTACTGGCCGATTACCTTTCGTTCCCATCCTTCTTTTGACCCACCCTTATGGTACCTACCTAACATCAAGATTGAAGATATTCAAAATTAGAAGATTCGGATTTAGGACAAAAACAAAACAACATTTTTGACTTGACATAAAATCGGATAAAAAGTGGTTGGAATCGTCGCGCGTCGTGGAAAACATTGTTATATTTTATAGTTCATTTTGTCATCCAGTGCCAGAAATTAAAGAACATTCAGATCATATTAAATTCACATACATATCCATTTCATGTTCCTATCCTTTCTCAAATATATCCCAATCACAAAACTGAATGAAATTTGATTTTCATTTACAGTCCGCGTTTTCGTTAACAAGTTTAAAAAAAAAACAGTTTTACAAATATATTATTTTAGTGTAGTGTTACGTTGACAGCTTTAAACATTTGGGAGATCACATAACTGAAAATAGAAGCATGAACAAAGAGCTCACAATACACCCAAGAATTGCTCGAGCAACTTTTAACAAGATGCGTGTTGTCTGAAACTCTAGTCTATATTCGGTCAAAACTACATGCCGATTATTAAACTCTTGTAAAATGGCAGTACTCTTATATGGGTGCAAATTTTGGCACCTTACCAAAGCTCAGAACAAAAAACTTTTGAGTTTTGAGAGTAAGTGCTTGAGGAGAATATTAGGTATAAGGTGGTTCGATTTTATAACTAACATTGAAGACCGAGAACGGACGCAGCAGCCTCTTATAGCGAGCGTCTTGAAGATGCGGCGGTGAACCTGGCTTGGACACGTGCTGCGCATGCTTTAAGAGAGCCTACATCCAAGTTGCCTCTTCTTTAAACCTGCGGGCTCACGCCGTCCTGTGGATGGCCGTCGGTGACTATCTTTCGACTTCTTTCGGCAGAACTAAAGAGCGCTGGATTGACATGGAAGGAGGCGAGACTGCTGGCTGGCGATAGGGTCTCCTGGAGGCAACTGGTGATGTCAACATGCTCCACTTAGGAGTGGATGTGGAAAAAAGAAGAAGAAGTTTTATGCTGACGCTTAAAATGTTTATTATAGTTTCTGCCAAAATGTTCTAATTTCAGAACAGAAGTAAATAGAATACATATTTTTATAAAATTCGATCGTTTTTTTCCATCATATTTTTTTTTGTTTTTATATAAAGGCATATATTATGTTATGATTCAATTTTATAAAAAATCACGGTTTCTATAGAAAATATTAAAATATATTATTTAATCCAAAAAATTTCAGCAAATGTACTTCTTTTGCGTTTTAAATGACAATTTCCTGAACCAAACACGTGATTTCGACAAAAAGCTTTCGACTGTCATAAAACGAGGAAATAAAACAAAATGTCAGAATCATAAAATATCAGAGATTGATTCGGTAAATAGAGAGAAGTCCCAAATGAGAGTGTTGGTACCAAGCAGGTTGATGTATAGTAAAAAAATCTGTAAATATTGAACGTATAAAAATGTTCACTCATGTTAAACCCAATTTTTCTTTTCCTGTTTTAGATAAAACTTACTGTCACACCATCCGGATAGATTTTTGTACGCTGAGTTGCATTTATAGCCTTCAAAGAAAGTTCGTAAAACCCTTAAATGTTCTATCTAAGGGTGAAAATCTTTTTTCTAGTGACGAAAACCATGTTCTTCCGCATGTCATAAACAGCCTCCGGGGAGGCTTCTCTTAACATAATGGCGGAAGTAGACCTTTGATTTGACGGGAATGTTTCAAACCGGAAACGGATATCACAGCTGTAAATTACACTTGCGGCGTACCACCCCATAATATTTTTATAATGTAAGCAGTAGTTTGATGGAGCAATGAACACAATTAAAAAAAAAAAATGAATATTTATTGATTTCATTTCAACGAATTCAATAAGACTTTGTAAACTATAACAATTGATTTAAATGCAAATTTTAGCACCACATTTCACAAGCAGGCGCCAGTTTCACAGTTGGTTAGACGGCCAACTGTGAAACTGGCGTCGCGGATTCGATTCCCGCCAGTTGCAAGAAAAAAAAACAAGAAAGATTTTTTCTCAATTAGTCTGAGTATTGTGGTGTGTTTTTTATCACCTTCTTCCATATCCCCTCTATCCCACTTGCTAACAAGCCTCAAAATAAAGGCTTAGTGGGTAATTCCTTTAAAAAATATTTTATATTAAAACAAAACGAAACAAAGCGATGAGGATAATATTAAGATGTGGGAGACGAACAAAAGTTAAGAAAATGATTCAACTTCTAGATATCACAATTGATCAAAGAATCAAATTCAATGTTTCTAATGAAATTCACAAAATTATTAAAGGAATAGTTCCGAGATATTTTCAAAATAAACTAAAAAATAATGAGTTCTTTCATAACTATGCAACAAGAGGATCTAAAAGACTGGAAAAGAAATCAAAAGCAATGTCCCAGAACTGCCTTATGTACAAGGGAATACAATTATTTGAGGAAGGGCCGGAAAGCATAAAAAATTAAATACATGTAAATATATTTAAAATTGAATGTTAAAAGTATATATGTGAAAAATATTAGGGAATAAATAGTGTAAATAGTGAATATAATTAATGAAAATGTACATATGAAACAGTGAATATTATAAATTAGGATATTAAGCGTATAATAGTGATTAATAATGTTAGAAGATGTAAATATTGTGTTGTAAATATATATTAGACTATGTTAATCATAGAACTAAATAAAATAAATAATGAAAATATCAGAGTACGGAAATCTGAATATTAAGGTTACAATAAAAACAATTAAATGATTCCTGTATTAAAACATTAAAAAAATCGTTTGTAAAAAAAATAAAAACCAACATTTACGTTCTGATCTTGGGTAAATCCCAAATACTTCAATTTCGGGGACATTTTAAATGAGTTGTAAATAACTCGCTATCAGAAAATAGGAATCAAGTTGAGATTGAGTGGAGTTCGAACCTCGGACCTCTAATCCGTGATTCCGCAACACTAGCCACGGGATCTCGGGACCACGAGACCACAACCCGACCCGATTCACGATATAAAAAAATAAAATGCAGTCATTGCTTCTTAAAATTATTAATTATTTTTTCATTGAAGTGCTTTGTTTTGAATTTAAAAAACCCTATATTTAAAAAAAAAATTGGGGATAATTTATTTAAGGTATTGTTTATTAACTGTTAATAACATAAAGTGGTCATAAAGTCTTTGATTTGGAGTCCACGATATTACCAAGGGACCACTACTCTACTCATAATTTTAGATTGTTAATTAATACCAAAAAATGTACTGATTTAAAAATATTTTGTAAAAAGTTCAACAAACCATTAAGTATTTTTTAGTGGATGGGTTTATTTGGAAACAGTAATCAGTTATATTAAATTTTCGTAATATTTTATACGTGTTTCCCCATTTCGTAAAAAGCGAGGTTTTTTCTACGTCGCCGATTTTCATTTTTCATTGAACTGACCCTAATGTCTTATTGAAATAATGTATTGGTCTCTTTAGTATTTGATTGAATAAAAAGCTACCGTCACTTAAGTACTGTGAGTGAAGTTTTAGAAGAAAATACAAACGACAAGAATTTATTAGACATTCAAAAGATTATGTTTTGCATTTTTATTTCAGTATTCACTGTCAAAATATTTTTTAGGGAGGTGTGTTATTTATTTTATTCTTATTTGTTTCGTACGAATTTTGATCAGAGACATCTCTTATTTATCGCACCGAGAGTGATCAATATTTTGGAAGAACGTATTAAGCTCTCAAGGGCAAAAAATATTTTCAAGAAAAGAGTTAAGGACTGGATTTTCCTTTGTGGGAGGGATTTGAGTAGGAAACTCCTTGATGATTTCCAAATGCTTGAGTTTCCTGTTTACATTATTGATGTGCCATATATAAATGTTTTTTTAATATTTTTTGTAATTTATTTTTTTTCAACAATGTTTGAGTATGTCCTAATGCTTGCAGACTGGCTGGATTTCCTCCTTAGGTAGTTATTCATATTTAAATTTATTTCAACAGAGAGGGACATCATTTTTGAAAAGGGATATGGAAGTCTAGGCATTTACAGGGCTTATGACCTGTCATTGACTGGTTTAATTGGCAGAATGGTGAATGTTACACAGTGTGTAAAGTGGCCACTTAAACCAGCCAATGACAGATCATAAGCCCTGTAAATGCCCAGACTTCCATATTCCCTTCTCAAAAATGTTTTCCCTCTCTGTTGATTTATTTTTTATTATTTTTTTTGTTTCCAATCCTATATTTGTGGTGATAAACTCATGTGTCTGTGTCATATAATTGCTCGTCCCATATCAACACAGGACCTTTAGTCCCACGAAGTTGGGACTTATTGTCTCAAATAATGTACAGTAAACTTATGTTTGTAAATAAATAAATAAAATAAATAAATTTATTTATTTGTATATACTAGGTACTTAATGTTTAATAGTTTTGATAAAAATATTATTCAATTTTTTTTATATTTTTTTTATTTAATGCACAAAATACACAGTTTTACATAGACACAATTATGTGTTTTTTATGTTCCGACTTGTTAGGAAATTCCGTGTTAAGTCGGGACTTTTCGATATATTAATAAAAATATTTATTTACATATTAAAACAATATACAAGTAATCAAAACAATATGCAAAATAGTCAAAACAGTATACAAAATACTAATAGAAAAATATAAATAGTAAAAATTTGTACATGTCGAAAAATAGAATATTGAAAAGTTATACAATAATACGTATGACAGTGATGATATACACATATACGTATATGGATAATAATGAAGACAGCAGCGATATTATATTTTTATTCCCGAAGCAATCTCATACAGTGGTCTCTACCCCTCGATACAATCCAATTATGGATCTTCATCTTAAATATAGACGTCGTTTTGTAGAACTTAATATGTTCATCCAAGACGTTGAACACTCTTGGAGCTATAAATGAAAAGTGTCTTCGAGCAAACATCGTACGCGTTCTCGGTATTAAGGAGTTTAGGTTACTTTAGCTTAGTCCTTGTCAATATCCTATAATTTTATCAATCGCGTTTGTTATTTATTTATTTTATTTTATTAGATAATTCAACAAAGATACATACTAGAAAACATACAATTTGAAAGCTTCAATTATAGAATTACACAAAATAGATTTATACATTAAGTTGTAATACATATTTTTTAATAATTTTTTTATACAGCATACAATGCAATAAAAAATAAAGTGTACGTGTGAACTCATTGAATCAGATTTATTCTTAAGAGATTATCATGAAAAATGACAATTTTATTGTTTCGGCAGTATATATTATATTCCCGACACATGCGGGCCATAGGTGTGCGGTGTGTAGCATTATTTGAAAACAAAAGCAGTTTAAATATTTTCCGATGGCTGAGTGTTCTGAATCACGCATTTATTTGTATTTTATTTAGGAGGTTAGTATCTACTTTGTAGTTTAATATTTTATAAAGAAATCTTATATCGAAAACAACGCGGCGTTTTATCAGAGAATTAAAATGAAAAAGAGTGAGAAGTTGCTAGTAATTTGAATTTGAACGTGGGTTAGAAATTTGGAACTTATACTAAAGGTACTTTGAGAACTTTTTTTGAATAGATTCTATTGAATCATGTTAATCATTTGTGATACAATCTCACGTGATGAGTCCTTGTGACTTATTTATGGATAAAATTGATATTAACTATTTTTTTTCAATAACCGCTTGAGTAAGAATGTGAAAACTACTTTTCATTTTACTTAACTAGTAAAGGAAAATTAAAATTCACCCCTCTTGTCTCCGCTGGTTGATTGATGATCACATTTAAGTGAAAGTGAACATTCAAGGAAATTTCTTCGTCTTAACAATTTGAAAGACTAAAAAAGGTAACAAAACCTTAGCAGCATATTAAACGTCTATCACGGTTATAAATATTACATTAATGAAAGGAAGAGTCATTAGTTATCTTTTTCGTGGATAATTATTATTAAAATGGGGTTCGTGAGAAACAAATGAAATACGTTATAACATATTTAAATTAAATGGAACAAGTTTTTTTAAACCAAAATTTTCATATTTCAAATTACAATATTTGAGTTTGTCCAAACTTTTGTAGACAGGAGACTGCATTTCACCCCCCCAGGAGTCATTAAAATTAACAAATAACAACAGGGATGTAGAATACCTTAAAGAAGAGAATATGTAAGTCTAGGCATTTACAGGGCATATGATCTGTCATTGGCTAGTTTAAGTGGCCACTTTACATACTTTGTAATATTCACTATTTTGCCTATGTTTGAACATCCATATTTTTTCAATTCTTCCATTTGTTGATTTTAGTGAAGTTAAAGAGCTGAAATCTTTATTGTTGTGATGACGTCCATATTCCCTTCTTTAAGGTATTCTCCATGTCTGTTGTAATTTGTTAATCTTATTGACTCCTTAGGGGGTGAATTCCAGCCTTTTATCTACATACATTTGGACAAACTGAAATATTGTTATAAAACCAACTGGTCCAAGAAGAAGTTTAAAAATTGGAAAATGATTTTCAGACGTTGCCTATAATGTGAAATAATTCAGTCAGATTCTCTTTACAACAATAAAGGTTTCAGCTCTTTTACTTCACTAAAATCAACAAATGGAAAAAATGCAGAAATATGGATGTTCAAACATGGGCAAAATGGTGAATGTTATACAGTGTGTAAAGTGGCTACTCAAACCAGCCAATGACAGATCATAAACCCTGTAAATCCCTAGACTTACATATTGCTTTCTTTTAGGTATTCTCTCCATCCCTGCTATATATTAGTTATATTTCAAATTATTTTTAGACAAAATTCAAAGCGGTTTAACGATTTTTAATAGTCTTTTTTCAACAGAATATACAAATTATTACAATATTAAGACATTATATAAAGAAACCAAAGTGTTAAAATATATTTTGTCCCTATAAACTATTCAATAATATATTATATAAATAAAACACGAGTGATACTTTCATTCACAAATTTGGAATATCTAGTGACCGGTTTCATCGCTTTCGCGACATCTTCGAGACTAGTATCTTTATTAAAGAGTTAAATGTATTTATACAGAACAAAGGTAAGGATAGATAATTCAAAGTTATATGTAAGTAAATTAAATAAAGTTATTTTTATCTTAAGGATCATTATCAACAAATTATCTTTGGGTTAACTAATGAATTGATATAATGCTGTTTTAATGAGTTTAAGTATTTTATTTTATTTTTAGTGTCCCATGGGGACCCATGGGAAGAATTAAACACATAAATAAATAGTCTGTGCTCATAAATTTAATCAAAACAAGATAAAAAATAAAATTTTAATTCATATCTACGGAAAAAATAAAAATAATAAGAAAATTAAAAGTACCTTTAAAAATTAAGATCTAAAAAATGTAAATAAAATAATAAAGAAATTAAAGAAAAGGTTAATCTAAGAAAATAACAAAAATGTATTCAATGAGAGGTAAAAAAAAATGTTTTACATAAATAATAAATCAATATGGGAACGTTCTGTCTACTAACCACTTACGTAATAAAAACATAATTTTATTTTTACTATGACATGTTTTCATGTCAAGTGGCAACATGTTAAATACTTATGGGACAATATAATCCAACGTACGTTGTCCATATTTATTTTTAAATTTTGGTACAACAAGGCCATCAACAGATGTAAATCTTGTTAGATAGCTGTGTTCTTATTTATTATTATATGTCGAGCTGAACATCTGTTGGATAATAATTTTGCTACATAAAATACCCTTAACTGGTAAAACATTTAATTCATAATACATAAATGGAGTATTATTTCTCTGATTGAAAACATAATTGGGTGCAATCAATTTGACAAGTGTATTTTGAACATTTTGTACATATTTAATGTTTGTTGCACAAGAATATCCCATGCAGTAATCCCGTATCTTATTATGGATTATCCCAGAGACAAATATACTAATCTAAGTGTGGAAAGAGGAACTAAAAACTTTAATTTGTGCAGTTGATTAACTACGGATCTTAACCGTTCGCATGTTTTCATAACATGAATATTCCACTTCATCAATCAATAAAATCAAAATTTAAACCTAAATAAACATATTCGTTCAGAATGTCTAATTTATCGCATAAGCAAACTCTATCAACGGTAGAGTTTGAAGGCATTCAAAATTATGAGTTTTAACAATAGGTAACATATTTATTTTGGCGTGTGGCGATCTAACACGCATTAATTGTCTTTTTTTGTTATTTATTAAAAAAACCGCATCATGGCACCAACTTTGTAAGATATTAAAGTCATCCTGAAACATTTCAGTACAACTATTAATTATGCGAAACAACTAGAGCAGTATCATCTGCATATACAAAGTGTTTGACATGTGAAAAAATATTTTTAATGAATGAAACATATATTATATCTTAAAAGCGTTTTTTTTTATATATTGTGTAATAAAAGGTTTTTGGCGTATATATTGTTGTGCTATATTTAGTTATAAAGGTGCTCAACTTGCTTTGTTTCTTTGTTGTTCTCAATGTGTATTATTTTCTAAATATTATTTATGTCCCAAATTACGTTATTGTAACTCTTGGGAATGTAATTCAACGTATTATACTTGTAAAATAATTTGTGTTATATGATTTATAAATAAAAATAAATTTAAAAAAATACAAGAAATGAATAATAAAATTCCAAAGAATTCAATTTAAAAAAGATAATCAGACATAAATATTCAAATATTAATTACACAAATTTAGATTCATACAAAATCAAGTTATATGTCCAATCAAAAGAAAAAAAACTGTGAATTAATTTGAAATGACTGAATACATTTTCAGTATCACTAATAATTTTAATCAAAACACTGTATAATTTTTTAGAATACCGTTAAAATTAAAAATTTAATATAACTACTTGTTTAATCCCTCTTGGAAAGGTAGTAGGTACACAAAATAAACAAAGGTCATTTCTCGTTCAAGTACCTAGTCACGATTATCTCATTCATACCCGTCAGGTGTCATAAAGAAAGGTTATCAAAGCTCGGATAAGCTGGCAGCTTGTTACGTTAGAAGGGTCCTTTCATTTACTTGAAATTCCTTCCACGTACACTCTTCTTGTTTAATAAAAAGGAACACGTGCATCTTGGATTGCTGACGTCATATATCTTAAACGTGGATTTTAATCAACTCGCCACGCTGAGTGAGAATTAATGGGGGTAATTTTATATCGATTTACTACAAATTACGGTGCAATTTTGAGGAATGATATTCATGTAAAAGTTCTACTATTGCAAACAAAAATGATTCATTACCTCCCATAGGGACAAAAAGTAAGTTCTCTAATTATAAAATTGCTTTTAAGAAATGGATAATGGAGATGGGTTGCGCACGGATCGATGAGGATCAGGCCAAATAAGTAAAAAAAGTGTTATAAAGCGTTTTTGCTTGTAAGTTTGAAACGATTTGATTTTGTAATTTATATTTTTTGTTGCAACATTTTTAAGAAGGAAATTTGGAAATCTAGGCATTTACATTCCATATGACTAGTCATTGGCAGGTTTAAGTGGCCATTGTACACGCTGTGTAACATTCACCATTCTGCCTATGTTTAAACACTCGCATTTTCTCAATTCTTTCATCTGTTGATCTTTGGGAAGTAAACAATCTGAAACCTTGATCATGAGGGTGGGATTTATCCGGCTGAACCAATACTAGGCAATTCCTAAAAAAAAAATGTTAATGTTTTTTAACTTCTTCTTTTACCAAGCACTAACAGGGCTTATGACCAGTCATTGGCTGGTTTAAGTGGCTACATGAAACGCTGTGTAACATTCACCATTTCGCCTATGTTAAAAACCCACGTTACCTCAACTGTTCCATCTGTTGACCTTTGTGATGATATTATGTACTTCTGGATTACTTTTTTTCAGCACAAAGATGCTAAGGCTACCAGATTTCAGAGAGTTTCTTCAGGAAGCTTTTCTAGTTTGACAACGAGCAAATTTTCCGTGTATGTGGGCACCGCCAAGGAGACTTATGTCCTCAGATGCGGTGTGCGGTATGTGGTGGGCAAGCTGTTGACCTTTGTGAACAAATTTAGATCTAAATAACTTCCTTGAGAAAAAATTCAGCCTGTCTAAAAACATTTAGACATGCTTACAAAATTATTGATTAAACTAACCGGTTGAAGAAGTATAAAAACTAAAAACTCACCGACGTGATAAATGGTTCAGCTCTTTTACTTCACAAAGATCAACAGATGGAATAATTGAGAAAATGTGGATGTTTAAACTTAGCCCAAATGACGAATGTTAGATTGTGTAAAGTGGTCACATAAACCAGCCAACAACAGATTATAAGTCCTGGAAATGCCTGGACTTCCATATTCCCCGCTGAAATATTTTTTCCCTGTGTGTTTCAACAAATTAAGATCTAAATAACTCCCAAAGGAGGAAATAAAGCCAGTCTACAAACATTTAGACACACTCAACACATTGTTAATTTCATTATGTTTCATATGTCCAGGGGTAAGCGCTCGTAAGGGTAAGTGTAACCAACTTCACGCTGCTGTAGCAACCAAACAGCTAATGGCAGTGCGCTTATGTTTTGACACGTGTCAGTCTGTTATATTGTTAATATTTCTTAACAAGCGTATCATTTTTTGTCATAGTTAAAAAAAAATATCAAAATGAAATTTAATCTCAACAGTGTTATTGCTCTGTATTTGGCTGAAAAATCGCAACCAGCCATTATTTATGCGCTACGACATTAACATGTGAACAAAATGTTTGTGTATCGGACCTTTTCACGTTACAATGATACTAGTAGCATAAAAAAACGACATCCAAAAACAGCAACATTGACCGAAATGGTTCGAAAACTGAAGGCCAGAATTCAACGTTCACAATCTACAATATGCAGTTTTTGTTTTGCAAAAGACAGTAGTGAGAGGTATTTACAAGTTACATTTTCGCCATTCTTTAAGAAATCTTTTTAAATCAACAAACATTATGATGGTATATAGTCAAGATATTTATGAGAATATTATGTATGTGCGTGAAAATATATCTCTCTTTCAAAAATATAGCGACAAATATAATCACAATACCAGAAGTAAAGACAAATTGTAATTTTCTCAAACTGAACGGTTTGGGTAGGCTGGGAAAAATTGCCTTAAGTACATAAACTATATATGTATATGAAGTATTAATATAAATAATAAATAAATCGGTTATCCCGAAATTAAAGCTAAGTAAGGGGTGCACATCGTTCGTGGGGCACTGCGTACGCTTCTACAATAGAATACCCGACAATATCCTAATTATGGCGGACAATAAATTCGATTTTTTTACAAAATACGTACTTCAAAAAAAGGCCTATTATGGACTTAATGAGTACATGGAAGATAGCAGTATACGGAACTGACAATATTATTTTATTTGTGTTAATTTATTTGATTATTTTAGTAATTCACGATAAAGCGCAGTCCAATTGGCGAAAAATCTCAATAGTCTGCTCGTAGCATGCGGCGCATATTAAAAAATGAAATACAATTGAAGCCCGACAAAATACAAAAAGTGCAAGATTTAACGCATCCACTTCGCTTAGCAAGCGCAAAGGTGTGAAAACACTTGCAAATTGGTGCAAGCTAGAAAATTTAGTATTTTTTATGAAATATTTTTTACGGTTCAGCAATATGTAAACAAACAAAACGATCAAGTATGGTTACAGTGCAAATTAAAATACTATTTAGACCAATAAATTGCTTTGCAAAAGCAAGCGCCTGCATCAGTGATGGTTTGGGCCGCGGTAACTGACACAGGACGATCACCACTCGTTTTCATTGAACAGGGCGTAAAGGCAAATCAGCAAATCTACCGTGAAAAGAATTCGAATGATGCGTTGTTACCTTGCGTACGTAAAAAAAAAATGGTTGAAACCATTGGACGTTTCAACAAGACTCGACAGCATCCCATAAAGCCCGTGAAACTCAACGCTTTTTACAAAAAAAAGTTCCCAGCTTCATTTCATCACAATACTAGCCTCCATATACCCCGGGCTTAAACTCAATGGACTTTTCCATATGTTTCATTCTAAAGGCCTAAATATCAGCTAAAAAATATAAGATAGTTGACACCTTAAAGTTTGCTCTTCACTAAGAATGGAACGAAATACCATCAGCCTACATTCGTGCAGCGTGTGAAGCCTTTTTGGACAGACTCGTGTTTTTTAATTGCGCTTAAGGTGGCTACATCGAACAATAACATTTTTTTTTAAATTTTATTACGATATACCAAAGTTTTTAAATTAATAAAATCAAAATTGAAAAAATCACAAAAATTTTGATTGGTAGCACTTAAAATGCCGACCTCTGTATATACGGGATGTTTCAAATTGATGTAAAATGTTTCCCTCGGCACGCTGAGAGTAAATAACAAACAAAAATAAATAGTTGGAGAAAACTTTGTCTGAACTCAAGATAACCTTCAAACTCAGACATGTGAGCCCTTTTGTTCTGAAAGAACATAAAATTAGTCTAAATTTGAAATATATAACATTTCGACAAATGTATTGATCGATTATATAGTTTGATTTTATTATAAACAGAAATTGTTGTTTAAATGTTCATAATTTTACTTGGATAATAATTTTAGTGTTTGTATTATTCTTTATTTCAAACATAAAATATGTGAAGTGCATAGTTCATTGATCGATGTTACACACGCGTGCTAAATAATTTTACCTTAAATATAAAGTAACGATTCCAAGAAGAAATTCGGCGTTTTTTATTGAATTCAATACATTTTACTCTGCAAAACACGAGACCAACGTCCTGCAGTACATTAGCATCGTCCCTACTAATACCATGGAGATATGAAGAACAAAGGAACGTAACCTATAAAGAGACCACAGGGCGTGGTAACAAACAGTCAGTCAGTTCAGTTAGTCAACCCCAGTCAGCTCGAACAGTCAGTTCAACGCAGTCATTCAGTTCCAGCATGTAGTTTTTGAACTTGCGGCAAGTTCAACTCTTCTCGCCGTAACACTCGCGCGACACAATTTACAACTTATTTGCCATGTAATAAATACGCATCAAACAGCGAATTCGTGTATTCTGTCAATCTCAATTCTAAGCTGCGGTACAGGTGAAAAAGATGTGAGAATAATAAAAAACCTGTATTGAAACCAGAGTGCTATTATTAAATTGGAAAATGAAAATACTTCACAAGGTATTCCCATTCAGCGAGGGGTCCAACAGGGTTGTGTTCTCTCGCCTACTTTGTTTAACCTGTGGTCTGACTTGGTATTTAAAGAAACTCTGATTGGTACAAATCTCAGTGTAAAAGTAAACGGTGTAGCTATCAACAATATTAGATATGCAGATGACACCGTTTTAATTGCAGACAATATACAAGATCTTCAAGAACTGCTTGATAAGATTAACTCCGTCGGTTAACGTTTTGGTTTAAATATTAATGGAAACAAAACTAAACTTATGGTTTTAGCCGAGAGAGTAATCTAAATGTAAATCTCCAACTTAAAGGTATCAATATTGAGAGATTGAAACAGTTTAGGTACTTAAGCAGTATCATCACAGAAAATCTAGACCCCGACATTGAGATAAAATGCAGAATAGAAGCAGCCCAAACAGGATTTAGCAAAATAAAAAAATCTTCTCTGTGACGATAATATAAACCTTAAGCTGAGACAACGAATAGTCAAATGTCATATATGGTCTGTCTTATGTACGGTGTAGAGGCGTGGACTATAAAAGTAAATATTATAAACCACCTTGAAGCATTTAAAATTTGGATCCACCGTAGAATGTTAAGAATATCTTGGACCGATATGATAACCAACAACGAAGTATTACGTAGAGACAATACCAATAGAGAACTATTCACGACTGTTAAGCTCCGTAAGATTTCATATTTTGGCCATGTGTTGAGAGGAGATAAATATGCAATATTCAGCTTGTTATGAAGGAGAAGATCAAGGGACGTTGAAGGGTCGGAAGAAAACAGCTTTCCTGTCTTCGAAACATCCGAGCATGAATCAGGATTAGAGCTGTGGAGGAGCTGTTTCGCACTGCTCAGGATAGGGAAGCTTTCTCCTTAGTGATCGTCAACTTCGGGGGGACCTGACATGACACCTAAAGAATAAGAATCATTTGGACAAACTCAAAAGATTGTAAATTAATTCTACTTGTTTTTCAATTTATTATTTTATAGCAAATCGACGGTAGTTATATAAATTTAGTTTTTCAAAGCGACTAGTTAAATTGAGATATCAGAAAACAAAATGAAATTTGGGAAAACCCTTTTTTCTTTGCATAGTTTTCTCTATTGATTTCATTCACAGCATACATCCATCCAATTTTGTTTCTTTTGAAGTATACGAGTAATGTGTTGTAAGAAGACAAATCGGTTGTGGGAAAAAATCTAAAAAAATTCGTCTCTAAACTTTTCTTGAGATGTCTGTCTTTAGAAGGGTCAAAAAAATACTACGGGGTAATTTTCCAAAAACGTGTCGAGATAATACAAGGTACGCAAAATGACAGTGCTCCAAGTCTACTGAAATATTTAAAAATGTTCCAAAAAATAACTAAGCACATTTCAACACAAGCGGAGAACATTGCGGAGAAGAAAATATAGAAGCTTATATATTTACAGGGTTTAAAATGTGTCGTTGGATACTTAAAGTGACCACTTTTCACACCTTTACAATTCAATTCAATTAATCTATTTAAAATTAAGCTTACTCGTACATTACAAACTGAAATTGAAGACGTACGTATTATACCGGGTTACCCGATTCAATAAACTATTCTATGTAAATGTATCTACAACAAACTACAGTGCACACTCGCCAATAAGAAGAATTCATACATTTGCAAATGAATACGCAAATGACGTAGATATACTTCATAAAACACTTTTGAATTTTAAAAGGCAGTCTATCAATTTACTATCTTCAAATTGTAACACCTAAATAATACTATGTTGATTTCAATTGTTTACCGTTTATTGACATATATGTATTCCAAATAAGTATTTTTCTAATTTCTTCTAATTTTAAGATTATTTTAATGACACCTTTATGATAAAATGTACTCCTGTTCTCCACTGCAATATATGTATGAATTACGGGGGGAAGAAGATATCTACTGTCTATAACGTGGGGAGTTTTATTATTTGCAAGCGACTATACTTTTCTTCATATATGATCGCACTGACAATAAAACGTCAAATAACACAAAATAAACAGTTTTACCATTATTGAGATTTCATAGTTTGACTTTATAAAATTCTTTAAAAAATGGAAATAAACTAATTCGGTTTGGTTAATTTATTCTGATTAAGTGTTTTGGGTAATGCTTTAGGTTGCAATAATGTTCAAAATTAATATCATCATGTTTAATCGTGTTCGTATATATTTAACGTTTAATCATAATTGTGACCATATATAAAGCAAAGTGTAGTCGCATGCAAAAAAAAAAATCCCCGAATGAACACATTTTATGTACAGCAGAGATCTTCTCTACCTCCGCAAAGAGATTAAGAATAGCACGCCAGGAAGTCCAACGTTAAAACTCCGCTCTAATACAACCCCTAACATGATCATTTATGACTTTAAGAAAATGGCTCAAAAATTTCAATTTTTCGAGTAGAACGCAAATATTAAAAAAAAAAAACAGTTTTCAGATGTGAAGTTAGATCACTGTTTTTTCATGCCGTTCATATAGTGACGAGATGTTTCGTCATATTTCTTTGGATACATGGGAAATTGTAAAGTTTTTACTTTGATGATATTTCTTTGTTCCTGGGATAATATTTCCAAGTCTGACGTAATCGTCGATAATCTCGTATGAAAATAACAGGGACAAAAAATGTTATATGAGAAATTGGAAAGCGTCTAAATTGTTAAATAAGCATTAACTCAGACAAAGCCTATTTTGAATTTATTACCCACTTTCCTTTTAGATTAAATTTCTAGTAACTTACCAATAAAACCGAATTTTATCTTTATTTTGAAGGTAAGTTCATACCTGTTTTGAATTTTTATTACAAATCGTTACTCAAAGGGTAAAATGACCTAATTTTTTTCGCATTTTTCAGGAAAGACAAAAAGAATGAGAGATGTCAGGTTGTCAAGGAAGTTTTGATGTCATATTAATAAGAATCGATCTGTGGTGATTTGTGGAGTATACAGATTGGTTCAGAAGGAGGCTAATGAGATAAGCTTTGTTGCCGCTGTGACGAAATGTACTTTTTAATGACTTCTCAAATAAATTTAAATAATAATTTTATTTTTACCAATTAAGAAATAGAACTTTTAAAAGAAGTTCATAAAAAAGGTTTACACTAACACAACAAAAAACTATTTACATATTTAAAATAAAAGTATTTTTTATTGTGGTATTGTTATTTCTCTTACTTTGTGTTGTTTTTCATGATAAACAATTAAACTACGTATTTATTTTGTGTAAAACCAATTCAACTTTTCTTTTGTCAATTGGTTACAATAAAATCAACTTCATATTGTTAATCTAACCAATGCTCAACACTATTATCCTGCCTATAATAAGTGGCCAAATCTTATATTTAAATACTCTCTTAGTTCTTTTATGAGAAACTATAGTCTGGGCCTGAAACACCGCAAAAAACATACTCTCTATTGTCAATTTATTTATATAAATTAATCATCTCTCAAGTATATTTAATTTAAATGTTAAGGCGTATATTTTAGTACTGTAAAAATGAACAGTTTTGTAGGATTAGGTTGTTGATAATTGGAGCTCCTAGCTCCTACTCCAGTTAAGACACGATGTTGCTGTTGAATACGTATTTATAACATTTTCATTTCATTTTATTTATTCATTTTTAGTTACATTGAGAACATTACAGAGTATCTAATTAATTCTCAACACATTACAAAATAAACATGGCAAATAAAATATTGCACTTGGTTGTGTAGCGCGAGCGTAGCGGCGATGATTTGTTGAAGAGACTGCATGAGCTGACTGATGCTGAACGGAAATGGGCGTTGACTGCGCCCCGTGGTCTTTTTATAGGCTACGATCTTTTGTTGTTCATTTTTCCATAGTAAGGACGATGTTAATGTACTGCTGGACGATGCTCTCGTCTTTTTGTGTAATACTATTTGAGTTGCATGTATTATTGTATTAGATTATAAAGAAAATAATGACTTGCTTTATCGGTCGTCGCTTTATTTCAGATGATTTATGTTAACACTAGTGTGTGTCATCAATCATGGACTGTGAACCCCACAGTTTTATATGATAACTTGTATTTAAATATAATTAGAAATACTTGTTTCACTTCCACTTATTTATTTAGCGAGTCAGTGCATTCACCGTCTAATGGGTATCTTTAGATCGGTAAATATTATACTATGTGAGGATAATTTATGTTAATCTTTATATTGTCTTAAGTATTAGTACATTTAAAATAACCCGAAAAAGATACAATACATAATATTTCAATGAAACGGAATGGGACAAAGTTATTGAAAATATGTGTCAGCGGTGTAGAGCACAAAAAATAAAATCAGAAACATAAGTGGAAGTGTACCGAGTATTTTTAATCTATAACTTATAAATATTTTTAAAAAATTGCACCACAACAGGCCAAGAGGCCCAATTACAGTGGTGAATTACATCACAGAACACCCAGG
Source organism: Micrasema longulum (assembly GCF_059751315.1). Taxonomy (NCBI): domain Eukaryota; kingdom Metazoa; phylum Arthropoda; class Insecta; order Trichoptera; family Brachycentridae; genus Micrasema; species Micrasema longulum. Next base: position 152,987 of record NW_028278728.1, on the reverse strand, counting down.
CTTGAAAAAAATCACATTTTAATTTTTGTGTTCTCACCGGGAATCGAACCTGGAACCTTCCGTGCGTGAGTCAAGCGTCTTGGCCACTACACCACGGAGGCCGCTATTTGAATATAAGTAATAATTAAATTACAATTTCGTTAAGAATTATCAATAAATAACTTTAATCGAATGAATAATGGTTTTATTTACAAATGATTTTTAAGTTCACTTTTATTTTTATTTTATCCACAATATTTTTGTAGACAAGGTTTTTCGATGACGGGATTGATATCCTTTATGTCGAGGAACTTACAAAACTTATGAACTATTCTTTGTCCCGGCTCATCTGTTTAAAATATAGTGTGTAATCTCTCCGTTTTGAAAAGGTGGTCAGGACATCGGTAAACCAAATCGTGTTTTCTTCTAATGTCCACTCACAGAAGATGAAGACAAATTCGTACAATGTGTGATTGAACTAAAAGTTCTCCTACCAACCCTAATGTCTACCCTTGTTTCTAATCTCAATGACAAAATCGTTTCAGTTACTAAAAAAATGACAATTAATTATTTAGAAATATAAAAAACTAACTTTATTGTTTTTAACTCTTGTGTGGCTGTGATGTCACTCTAATCGACATAGGACACAAAACTTGATAAATTTCTCCTATTTTTAAAAATTATGTTTTTTTTTTTTTATATTATTCAAATGGACATTTTCACACCTGATTTAGAAAGTAAAATTTGTATAACTATGCTAAATGTTAATACAAAAAATATTTATCCTTGCTACGCGAAGAATGAATGTCCGCTAATTCAGCAACACATCTATACAGATACCTTATACGAGAGAGAGCACGAAGATATAAGTCATCACAAGGAAGATAGAGACGCTGTTCTGCGGCGAGTGTTGTCTAAAACATATTCAGTCTTCAGTCGGTTGACGACAGTGATAAGGGACGCATGCGCATAAAATGAGCGGCGTATTTGTGATTTTAAATTTATTTTGCTGTTACACGGCTAAATTATATGTTTATTTGCATATTTTATGGAAAAGGAATTATTAAACAGAATGTTCTAATTATTTTTTTTTCAAATGTCTGAACTTGAGAATATTCCGTCTTTTACTAGTGGTAGCACGATGTTACATCACCGCGCGTAAAGGGATTATGTACCACAGTCTTTAAAGAGTTATTGACGTTAAGTATTTTGAAATCGTGATAACTTGCTTATGTGATACCTATGGATGTAGTTAAACATTTAACGTAACACTGGCAAAAACATACAGCTTAAATAATTAATGATTGCCGTTTTAACATTATAAAGAAAATAAAATACAGATATGGACATTTTCTTTTCTCCTCTCTTCTGAAAAAAGGTTTATATTCCCTTTTGAAATATCATTTTGGTAATTAATCATTTCGCTTACCTGCAGGTTGTGGTGACCTCATATTACTTTGATGTATATTAATTTAGAAACAAAACGTCTTGTATTTTGGGTTGTCGTGTTCATTGTTTCAACCCTACGCCGTGTCCCGATTTCTCATTCTGTCTTCCCGTGGGGGTAAAAACAAGGTTGTGTTTTCTTTAGATGCTAAAATACGCGTCAGACACAGGAAGTTACAATTATAATAGTGACTGGAAAACTCATAATATCTACGCTGTTGTTTACAAATAGCGGTCTGTAAACAGAACATCCGGAATTGTGATTTTTGCCTATTTCCGCTTTCACCCTTATCACAAAATTATGTGAGGTTTTTAATTTTATACTATTTTGTAATTTTTTTATATTTTTATTTAAACTGTCCGCCGAAGTAATTATAACGCATTAGCCAAAAAAAACATACTATGTCGGTCTCATAATATACAGCACAATTTTTTTATGTGGTAACAGAAGTGTGCAGTTGGAGGTTTGTAAAAGAAATTATGCTGTCATTCGATGTTACGGCGAGGCGGCCTCCGTGGTGTAGTGGTCAAGACGCTTGACTCACGCACGGAAGGTTCCGGGTTCGATTCCCGGTGAGAACACAAAAATTAAAATGTGATTTTTCTCAAGTCTGGGTGCTCTGTGATGTAATTCACCACTGTAATTAGGCCACCTGGCCTGTTGTGGTGCAAAAAAAAATGTAAAATGTAAAAAATATACATTTATTACGTGTTATTTAAACAGACAACAGAGAAAAAATGTGTGGGTACAAAATTATCTGACTTGGACTACATGCTTGAACCGAAAATGTGTGGGTACAAAATTATCTGACTTGGACTACATGCTTGAACCGATTGTTTTCCGACAAGGATGTTAGTACCTTAATATTTTCCAGTGTTTACTTTACTTCCTAGTGGGATTTTGAGGTCGTGTACTAATTTCGTGTCTGTCAGCACTTTTATGTCCGTATGTATCAGCACTTTGTCATTAGTTATTTGAATGTTTTGATACTCAATTGTTTCTTCTTTTTCTTATCAGCCCGTTCCTTTACACTGCTGTATATAGCCCTCATCAAAATCCTTTTTCCACGTTTTTCTGTACTGGGCACTCTGTTTCTATCCGGTCCACGAGTTCGACGAGTCCACGAGTTCAACGGTCCACGAGTTCCGGTCCACGGTCCACGAGTTCGACGACGTCGTCAGTCCATCTCCTCTGTGGTTTCCCTACTTTCATTTTTCTTTCATGAGGTCTCTAGTTTAGTATTCTGGGGGTCCCCCTATCGACTTTTTGTCTCACCACATGACCCCCTAACTGCCATTTTTGTCTTTCCACTCTTTCTGCGATATTGCTCACCTTTGTACGGCGTCTTGTTTCCTCATTTCTTATTCGGTCTCTCGAGGAGACGCCCAGTTGCTTACAGGCAGAAAATGGATGACTCCATTTCTGCACTGTCAGATGACAGTACGCGTTCGTTTCTGTGTAATTCGTACAAGTGTATTCATTTTGCTGACCTTTTATCTAAATTAATTCGTCATAATTTTGCCCATCCCCATAAGAGATTTCTAGAAATATAAGCTCAAAAGCACCACCGAGCAAATATTGGTTGCAACGAAATCCTGTAATTAAAATGCTGTGTATTTTTTAAATCACGAACTAATAAAAAATATCCATCTTTGTGGAAATTTGCGGCGTATTTGACAACTTTTTTTGTATCCATTGTCCTCTGCAAATTTCAATTTTCTACAATAAATGTAAACAACACAAAACATCACTCTCGTTTGACAGATGACCCTTTGCCAGTACGTGTACGAAAAGCTTTAAGTAGCTATGAACCAAAATGTATAAAGCTTGCTGAAAAATTGCAATGTTATGTTACCAACAAAAATAGTTCATATTTTTTTTTATTTTATTTTTTTATTTAAATCTTAAAATAGGGCACACATATCATACATATTGTTATGTGTGTTCTAATAATAACATTGCAAATATATTTAATTTATAAATTGTTTATCACATATGTCTTGACCATTATTTTAAATTTTGATATGTTTTTTTCTTCATAAATATTTTTTTCCATTTCGTAATTCTTTTTAATTGCTTTAAATAAAATTGAATTTTGTGACTTTGCCTTTGTCGAAGTCTAATTTTGTTCTTTTCTCTAGTATTGTGATCGTGTTCATGCTGGTTCCGATCATTTTTTTTCCAAAATTCTGTTTTTTTATTAGAGTTTATAATTTTATGAACAAATATCATTGTATTGTAAAATATTCTTTGTTTATAAGTTAATAATTTCATTTCATTTACCATCGACTTTACCCTCGTATATCTGTTTTTTTTCAAAATGATTCTAAAGGCTTTATTTTGTAATACAGTTAGTTTATCTATGTTTTCTTTGTTTGATAAAAATAAAATGCTACTACAGTAGTTAACGTGTGGTTTAATAATTGCTTTGTAAATAGTTTTGCAGGAGTCCTTATCAATAAATCTTCTGATCCTTCCCAAAATTGATATTTTTTTTGCAAAAATTTACGAATTGTAAAGTTAATAATAAGCCTTATATTAAAAAAAACAAAATAAAATAATATTGTTTTATTTACATGCTGGTATTATGTTTTATTTAGTCATAATTATTTGCCGTTATTAAAATAATTTGATATAAAGATGGTATGGGTATAATCTATATTAATTTTTAATTTAATCATTTTTTTAAATTTAAATTACTACTATCAGTGTTTGTAGACCGCCGCCAAAACTTTCAAAAGCAATAGGTCTGTAGTCGATAAACCTTTGGCAACCCACAATCCATCCAAAATTCAACTGTACTCTCAGAACATAAGTGAATTTGTGTATTAAGATTTTTTAAAAACATTTTACAACAGAGATGGAGAACGTTAAAGAGTAGCGAATACGTAAGTCTACACATTTACAGGGCTTATAATTGTGGAACATTAAATATTTCACAATGTGTAAAGTGGCAACTTAAACCAGCCAATGACATGTCATTAGCCCTGTGAATGCATAGAATCAACATTCCGTTTTCTAAAATGTTCTTTTTTTTTTGTTTAATGTTAATCTTAAGAACTCCCAGTGAGGTGAAATCTAACCCTTATCTTTAAACAATTGGATAAACTCAAAATTTTGTTTTTTAAAGTAGTCCAAGAAGAAGTCTCAAACTAACAAACGTTTTCAGGCTTTGCATGGTAGGTGAAATAATTCAGTCACATAAATCTCACCCTCATCAGTTGAGGTTTCAGTTCTTCAACTTCACAAAAATCAACAGATGGAAGATTAAAATAAATATGGGTGTTCAAACATAGGCAACATTACGAAATGTTATTAAATATTTCTAAATAACCACTTACCGACTTTTCTATATAACATTTAGTAAAATGTTTGACCACAAAGTTAATGCTTTAAATATTAATAATAAGGGTAAAACTGTTAATGTTACGTAGTTGTAATATCAAGCATTTTTTTATTACACCAATTATTAAAAATTTAAAGTATGTTTTTTTTTCGCTAAAATATTCGCCATCCTAAAAATATAGTTATGTTTTAATTAGTTTTGTAAAATATGAATTTTTGCATTGGAAAAAAAAGTGTATTAAGCTTTTGGTGCAAACTGAAAAATCAAATACTTTGAAATGTGTAGCACAAAATAAAAGCTCTTGACATTGGAACCGAAAAATCCATTACATTTATTACACCTCAAAATAATATTAAAAAAAGAAACATTTTAAATTGAACGGCGTCATTGTTGTCAAACACAGGTCAGGACTTTAGAATGTACAAAGAATGTCGGCTCTATTGTTCTTGAGTGGCGCAGATTTTTGATTAAAAAAACAGGGAGAATTGTGGGGCGGTCGATTTGAATGAAAGCGTAATAACGGTTTCATTCCAAATCTAAATGTAGAAAGTTGTAAAAAAAACTTCATGAAATAATCAACAGATGTCACCTATTAAAAATATTATAATAATGTAAAATTCACGCATAATTCATTTTACTCCATAAAACTTCCAAAAGAAAGCAAAATATTGAATGTTACGCCATGTCCTATACTACTGGGTGTTTATTTAGGTTCAGATTTTTCTCTTCATTCTCAGGTCAATAAAATAGAAAGTGCGTCTTTCTTCCATCTTTAACACATCAAATCCATTCAAGAAAATATTTTTAAAGACGATACAACCAAAGCTCTAAAAATACTTGTTTTTTCGCGGCTAGATTATAGCAATGGAATATATGCATATCTCCTAAAATACCAAACTGATACACTTTAATCCATTTTCAATCCAATAGTATACGGGAATACAAAAAAAAATCCTACATTTTCCGTCAACTTTGTAATAGTTAACACGTTATAATAACAGAGATATAATGATAATTATTACTAATATCATAAAAATGTTGACTTAAACTAGCCGATAATAAATGCTGTAAATGCCTGAATCCTCTCACCCCCTTTTATGTTTTTTTACTTTGATTGCTCGATGATAATTTGTTCGCCTTCTTATATATTTAATTCCAGCATGAGTCTGCAAAGTCTTTAGCATCCTGTGTTGAAATCCTTAAGAACAAGTTCTAAATATTTCAGAATGAGTTCTTCATGACTGTTAAAAAATAAATAACGTGGATCTAGAATGGTTTTGAAGAAATTATGGAACCTTCAATCCAGTATTCTTCTAGAAAGATTAAGACATACACAAAATATTGCCTATTAAACCAACTTTTTGGAAAAAATGTGTAGAATTTTGGAAGCTGTTAATAAGAAGAAGCGATGTTGATGTTTGTTGTATATTTATTATATGGTGAAATATAACACAAGACAGCTCGAAAAAATGCTTAGTTGCTTTCTTCGGTCGACGCTCTAAATTCCAGGTTAAATATTTTGGCTCGTGTGTCTACCCATCGTTTCAGGCGTTTCTTAGTCATTATAATAAGCAAACCCGAAGTGCAGCTTATCTCGATATTTTTTACAGAAATGTACGGTGATCAGTCTCACGCTTTAGGTGCTTAGGTTCCAGTTCAGGGCCAAATATATTACAAACTTTTATTTTTAAAAATATTTTAAATTTTTATATCAAAATACACATTTTCTCGCATAAATATCGATTTTACTTTAAAGAGAATCGAGTCTAACCCTATGAACTTCCAATTGTACGAGTAATTGCCACCGTGCGATTATAAATGCTATATTTATCGGTACATACCGAGACGTTATACTTAACTTGTTCCATCTCAATCAACTGTATGTTCTACTGACTTGTCATCTCGACGTCATATGAACGAATCCATCCAATGAATGACCCCGAAAATTGGAAACGATATGATGAATCAATTGATTTTTTATAGTGGTAACATTTTAACGGCTAAATGTTCTTATATATTAATAGGGCTGAATCTAGCCACATTACATCTGCATCTAGGCGGTCGTTTTCAAAACTGACAGTTATAACAGAATTCAATTCGAATTCAAAATTTAAATAGATTTTTTAGAAAATAAATGGCTACCTCAGAACGATGAACTTTTTTTTATTATAATTCAAGCATAAACCACTCGGCAGAATTTTTTTTTGTCACTTTCAATGAGTAGATATATGTACCGTGAGGTAGACCCGTCGGTACAAACTGATGAACTTACCTCAAAACCTGAAGATGAGGGGTCGATAGTGTATCTTCGTAATCGCTAGGGAGAATTTATCGTCAACTATGCCGCCATATGCAAGGTATTTCACTTTAGTACGTAGTACATATATATTTGTACCGTGGCGTACGCTTCTCCTTGTTACATATCGATATACCTAACCAAAACTTGAATGGCGGGGGATCGGTAGTGTGTCTTCGTAATCGCTCGGGAGAATTTATCTTAAACCATACCGTCATGATAAGGATAAAGCGTCCTTAACTCCCCATTGTTATCGCGGCCTTGGGTCCCAGTTCTTATTTACACACATAATTCTATTTTTCATCCCCCAAAAACAGAAGAAGTTGTAAAGTTGCACAGTTTGTATTATGAACCCTTAAACCAGCAGATGGCCGGTCAAAAACCCTATAAATTTCTGGACTTTTGGATCCCTTTCTAAAAACGGTTATTCATCCCTTTTAAATATCCCCCAAAATTTTATATGTTTAGTTTGAACATTCATAAATGTGCTTTTTAAACTCTAAAACCAAAATTTATTGTCGACTCTAGGCGTTTAAATTCATAAAGCCGTAATTTATTGTTACTATGAACTGTGAGTAAAGAAAGTTTGCAAAGCAATTGAACCATAAAAGGCCTATGTGCTATTCTCAGTAAGGGTTGTTTCTTAGACTTTGCATGTAGCAAGTGTATATAATCGATCACTCTTTCCATTTTCCGTTTCCGGAAACCATGTGACAAAGACATTTATTTTCGTAGAAAATAAATCTTGCGATCACAAATAGGTAGGTAATTTATGTTTTTACTTTTTGTTTATAGTATGGATTTTTTCAAATTACTCCGGAATCCATTGTTCCAGCAAAATAAAGAATGAATTTAGGAAATTTAGGAATTACCCGCTTAGTCTCCATTATAGAGGCTTGTCAGCAGGTAGGAAGGAAAGGATATGGAAGGAAGTTATGAGTTGTACACCAATAAAGGTTTCAGCTCTTTAACTTCACAAACATCAACAGATGAAAGAATTGAAAGAATATAGATAAGAATATAGGGAGTTGAATCCAGTTCTTGTCCACAAAAATTTGGACAAACTCAAAATATTGTTAATAAATGTTTCTTCAGCTTAAAGAGCTTCAAGAAAGAACTTCACTAAAATCAACAGATGGAAGAATTGAAGAAATATATTTTGCATTAATTATTTCATCTTCGATCTAACAAGTTCAGTAATAGATACAACAGTAAAAATTAAATATCTTGGTGCATAATAATAATAATAAATTTCGAAAATTTTTATAGCGCCGTTTTCGTGAGTAATCACTTCAAGGGCGCTGTACATTATACTTAAATAAAAAAGTAAGAAGTATCTACAGGCCAACTCTTAATACTATTTAATAACGGACTAATCTTACAAATCATGTAATACACATAATATGGTACTTCTAAAAATAATATTTAAAAAGTAGCACTTTTAGTGTCAGGAAACGATTTCACAAATAAACAAGTTTTTTATTTATTAATTTTAATACATCGACTAAAACTTAAAATGGAAAGACCATATTAGGGATCTAGTTAAACGTATTAGAAAATGTACGTACATATTTATAAGATTGATGAGTATTTAAAAAATCTATAATTTAAAACCAGATTATTATTTTAAATAATGTACTGTTGGATGGGGTGGTGCATATGCCAATATATTAAACCCTCTTAAAATAGTACAGAGATGAATTATTAAAGTAATTTAAAAGAAACCCTTAACATTCAATACAGAAATTCAATATAAATTATTTAAAGTTCATACAGCAGACACTATTACGAAATAAATTCCATTATTCAAATTTATACAGACGAAAAAAAAATAATTTAAGATGAATAAGTCATACAAAACAAATATTAAAATCCCTTTATTCTATATTAGTCATAGTCAAAATAGCTTCGCCTTCAGAGGTATCAAAAATTACAAGAATCTCCCTAATGAACTAAAAACTATTGAAACTCATCATCATCATTCCCTTTCTGCACCTAATGGTGCGTAGGGCACTGCATTGGTACACCAATCGCACTATATATTGATAATGTTTGCTACATGAAGATAAGATGATCAGTTTTACGCTTCAGGTACCAGTCCAGGGACTGTGAAATATTCTAGTGTAAAAACACCCTTTAAATAAAACTTACCATCAAAATTTTTATTTTAATGTGTCAATAAATAAATTGAATGTAAATTTAAGGAATTTTTTAAGCACGTGTAAAAACTGCATTATATATGATAAGTATTAATATATCATAATTTTCTGTTTTTTTTTTGTATCCATAATTTTTTTTTTATCATGTAGGTACTCGTGTTTTTAAAATTATATAAATTCTAATCAATAAATGACTATAATAGTGTCTCAACAGTATTTTTGTAAACAAGGACTGGATTCAACTCCCCGGGGAGCTGATAACATTAACATTTTACAACAGAGATGAAGAACATTTCAGAATAGGTAATATAGAATCTTGTCTACAAAAATTTGGATGAACTCAAAATATTGTTGATAAATTCACCTGGTCTAGGAGAAGTATAGAAATCAAAAAAAAAAAAAAATTCAGTCGTTGGTTAGTATGTAGGTGAAATAATTTAATTACACGAATCTCACCCGCATAAATAATGGTTTCAGCTCTATAACTTCACAAACATCAACAGGTGACAGAATTGAAGGAATATAGATGTTCAAATATGGGCAGAGTGGTGAATGTTAAACAGTGTGTGAAGTGGCCACGTAAACCAGCCAATGACAGGTCAAAAGACCTGTAGATGCCTAGACTTCTATATTACCTTTTATAAAATATTCTTCATCTCTGTTGTAATATGTTAATATAACAGTGTAAGTCACTCTCCAAGCACAAGAGCTAGTCTCTGTTTTTTGAGAGTTACAGTTATTCATTATTAACAATTACTAAACGCATAAAAGTAGATTTGTATTATAATAAAAATACATGTACCATTCATGAAAAATATATTGATTAATATATTTTTCGTGCCTCGTGACGTTATGGTCAGCGCGTTTGCCCACCATGCGAGAGGTCTCGGGTTCGAATCCCAACATGGTTGATATGAAATATTTTTTAAGAGGGTGTTTTCACACCAGAATATTTCAAAGTCTCTGGACTGGTACCTGAAGCGTAAGACTGATCATCTTACCTTCATTTTACAAAAATGATTAAGATACGCTGTGATTGGTGTACTAATACAGTGCCCTATGCACCATTAGGTGCAGAAAGGGAATGATGATTATAAAAAAAAAATGTTGATTTTTTATATCGATTCCCTAATTTTTGTTGCAATTGATCTCCATTTTTTTAATTTTTTTATGGCGTGTTTGATACTATTTTATCCTTCCCGAGAAACGGACCTAAGATCCCGCGCACGGTAGCCAACTGCACTAAAAGATGAGTCGGATAAATTAAATATAACAAATAGGCTTCAGGTATCGCACTCATATTGAAATTGAAAACTTTGTACATAAAAAATATCAGGCTCATATTTTGATAAAAATTCAGGTGAATAAAGCTTCTTTTCTCAGGTATCTAGAAATTCCTGAAAATATGTAAATCACACTGAAAATGATGTGTTTTCACATATTCGATATTACGGTTACATTATTACTGAATAAAGTTTCATGTCACGTATGAAAATAATACATAAATTAGGAAGCATGTGAGAAAAGTTGATAATTTTGATAGAGTCACCATATTTCTACTTTGCGGGAAATGTTTTAGATAATACCATTCTCTTTTCACGCCTAATGGTGCATAGAGCATTGTGTCAATAAACCGAGCGCAGTGTATTTTGATCGTTTTTGTCACATGAAAGTAGGATGATTATTTCTACGATTTAGGTGCCAGTCCAGGGACAATGAAATGATTAAGTAAAGTTCTTTAATGACAAATTATTTAAAATATCAATTTGGTATTTAATCTGTGAAATCGAATACTCCTATTCTTCTTTTGTACTTCTCCGCATTCTTAATTCTTCACCGAGCAGCAAGGCCTGACCTGACCTTTTTTAAACTTTTAAAGTCAAGTAACATTTTTTTAACCTTGTTATAATGAAAGGTTCTCATAAAAAAATATTTATCAAAAGTGGTGCGGCATACGCAATGGGAGCCAAAACAGCACGTTTTTATATATTTTAAAACGGAAAATTTTATTTAAAAGTTATTTTTCGTATCTAGAACACCACAAGGTCTGTGCAGACCTAACATTCATTTTTGTATGTTTCTTTAATTGTATGAATATAGCGGCAATGTGTAACGTAGTTGAGTGCTTGAAAAAACATGTTTCTGAGGTAGATAATTGGCGTTTTTGTGTATATAATTGAATTAATAGTTTGACATCAGTACGATGATGAATGATGAGTACGATTACAATGATTGGTGTTCGACTCAAAGTCGAAACATCCCTCGGACGGGATAATATACACTGGAAATCCCCCTGATGATGCCCGTAAAATGAACCAAAGAGAACGAAAGTGGTTTTTGGACGAGGTAATTCAAACTTTTACCTGCGTTAAATAAATAAAACATTTTAACAAAACAGCACAGCATTTAAAAAAAATGTATTATACACAAATAGACTATTAGTACATACTAAAGCGAAATCATGTTTAAGGTCTGCATAGACCTTGTTGCAATACTTACTGCCTCCCGGATTGTCGCCCATTTTTTTTAAATTTATTTATTTATTATTTACATACAATATTACATTTTAGTTATTTTAAGACATTTTTGAATTTTTTTTTTTTTTACAGGACTCACCAAGCCAATGAATATGGCTTGTCGGTAAAGATCTTTTACAATTAATCATATGATAGTCCTACATGGTTTTATAATAATAATTACTACTAACCTAGATATAGGGAGAGAAAAAAAAGTACATGTAATTGATGCTTTCAAAAAAATATTTAGAAGATGCAAAAAAAAAGCAAAAAATAAGTGAATGATCACGCAATTTTAAGATAAAAAATAAATAAATACAGAACCGGAGTACCAAAATTTTAAACAGAAGTGTGTACATATTTAATAGGCACAAAGCATTTTATTAGAAACATTATTTATTAACATATCCATATCTATATCTATATCTATATCTATATCTATATCTATATCTATATCTATATCTATATCTATATCTATATCTATATCTATATCTATATCTATATCTATATCTATATCTATATCTATATCTATAATATCTATATCTATATCTATATCTATATCTATATCTATATCTATATCTATATCTATATCTATATCTATATCTATATCTATATCTATATCTATATCTATATCTATATCTATCTATATCTATATCTATATCTATATCTATATCTATATCTATATCTATATCTATATCTATATCTAATCTATATCTATATATATATCTTTATCTATATCTATATCTATATCTATATCTATATCTATATCTATATCTATATCTATATCTATATCTATATCTATATCCATATCTATATCCATATCTATATCCATATCCATATCCATATCCATATCTATATCTATATCTATATCTATATCTATATCTATATCTGTATCTGTATCTGTATCTGTATCTGTATCTATATCTATATCTATATCTATATCTATATCTATATCTATATCTATATCTATATCTATATCTATATCTATATCTATATCTATATCTATATCCATATCCATATCCATATCCATATCCATATCCATATCCATATCCATATCTATATCTATATCTATATCTGTATCTGTATCTGTATCTGTATCTGTATCTATATCTATATCTATATCTATATCTATATCTATATCTATATCTATATCTATATCTATATCTATATCTATATCTATATCTATATCTATATCTATATATCATCCTCATCCATATCCATACATATTTATACCCGTACATGCACACATACATATCCATACATACATATATACACATATATACACATACATGTGAACATACATTTACACACATAAACATCCATGAGAATATTACTCAGTTATAAATTCTATTTTCCCATCGGCGACTTAATGACAATTTCTTCAGAATTTACATAGTACAAAACAGCATGTATTTTAAATCGCCTTTTGACGAATAGTCATACGCCATATAAAATAGTATGTTTCTTTATTCATTCCGTTTAACCGAACGATTAGCCATAATGTTTAAGCCGATTTTCCCTTTCAGTTTACTTTCCTGACACTTGAGGTAGGTTATGCCATAATAATGGTAGTAATGTCATTTATTACGTAAATGTTATGGTTTTGGCAGAATAACTGTAAATGTGTCCTAAAGATATTATAAAATCTTGAGATTATAAACGCTAAAGACATTATAATATTCATATTTTTAGAATTTTTATGATTCAAAATTTACTTTATAACCAATCATTTTTCTTGTTTGTAAATGGACAAATAAATAGTTACTTGCTAACTATATTCTTTTTATTTATTTTTCAACTAAATGTCAAATTTTATTTATGTATTTTTATTTTTTTCGTTTTGTACAATATACTTAAGATGTAAAACAGAGTATTAAAAAAAAGGATAATTACATAGCAATGAAATACATATTAACAGTAAGAATAGTAACCAAAAAATCCAATAAAAGCATGGCCTGTTCATGGGTATTCAAAAAATGATTAATTTTTTGCTCCTATAATAAATAGACAGGTATAATATTTTTCTAAAATATAAAAAAGAGTAAAGAAATGTATTCTGTAAAATGTAAGGGGGTACTTTTTTATTTATTAATAATGAAAAAAGAAAAAAAAACATAAAAACATTCCTTATTATTAAAGGATAACAGAATATCTCATAGAAAAAAAAGGTAATATCTTTAGTTTAAATCAAGGATAGTGCGTGTTTTTTGAAAGACGGAAAACTTTGAAAACTTGAAAAAGAACGAGAATTATTGTTATACAATTATTGTTTTATTTATCATACGGCTCAAGTGCCTTTCGCAATATAAAATATAACATCATAATGAGTTAGGTTAAACAAAAATAAAAAACAAGATAAAAACATCCCTTTTTATTTCCTTGGTTCCTCTTTCTCTCTCCTTCCAAACTCATTATTTGATCTCACATTCCTCATCTTTATTTTTTTATCAATGTTAATATGTGCAAGCCTTATCTTCCAATTAAAAAACAGCTGTTATTTTTAATTAATCGATATTTTTATTTTAACATATTTATGTATTAACACATTACAACAGATATGAAGAACATTTCAGAAAAGGTAATACAGAAGTCTAGGCATCTACAGGGCTTATGACCTGTCATTGGCTGGTTTACGTGGCCACTTTACACACTGTGTAACATTCACCATTCTGACCATATTTGAACATTTTTATTCCTTCAATTCTTTCATCTGTTAATGTTTGTGAAGTAAAAGAGCTGAAACCTTTATTTATGCGAGTGAGGTTCGTGTAATTGAATTATTTAACTTACATACTAGGCAACGCCTGAAAATTTTATTTTTTAAATGTTCAAATATGGGCAGAATGATGAATCTTACACAATGTGTAAAGTGGCCACGTAAACCAGCTAATGACAGGTCATAAGCTTTGTAGATGCCTAGACATCTATATTACCTTTTTTGAAATGTTCTTCATCTCTGTTGTAATATATTAATGTAATCAGCTCCCCAGGGAGTTGAATCCAGTCCTTGTCTACAAAAATTTGGACAAACTCAAAATATTGTTGATATTTATACATATTTTGATGAATAATATATTTATGGCTTTTTAGTACAAAATTTTTACCAATCTCTCTTTTTGACCAGTCTGGTTTTTTGTTGGCTAGAAGATATTGCTTTTAGCAATAAGTTCGCCAAAGTACTGATTCTTTGTACTTGAAATTTCAAATAAAATAAATATAAAAATTATTATTATAATGTTAATAATTTTAATTTTAAAACTGAAAAAAAAAACTAAAACGCTTCTAACAATGCTCTGAATTTGTCCGAATTTTCGAAGACAAGGTTACTCAGTGTGTAAAGTGGTCACTTAAACCAGCCAATGACAGGTCATAAGCCCTGTGGATGCCTAGACTTCTAAATTCCCTACTGTAAAATGTTTTTCACGCGTGTTGCAATTTGTTAAAATGTTTTTAGTTTGTAATCAAGAAAACATACGCAAAATTTCACAAGCTTTTCTTTCTTGGAAGGCCAAAATTCTAATTTAAATATTAGATGGGAATTTTTTTTTAAGAAACATGTGTCGTATAGGATGGAAAAAAATATTTTTAAGCTCAATAAAAATTATTCTTGGAAAATTTTCAAAGTCCCTAACTATGATTTATTATTGTATAGGGCGATTTTATATTTACTTAGGTATACGCGGCAAACTAAATAAATTTAGGGGGCGTTTAAGATAAACTTCCAAAACTTAACTCCCATCCGTATTTCCATCTTCCTTACCCAAGTGAAGTAATATATCAATCACCCTGACTGAACTTTCAGCGCTCCGGAATAATTTGTATATCATTGAAATCGAATGGGAACTTTTAATATTGACAAATTCGCTGATTCATCACACCCTTATTTAGTTTTTTCCGTTTACCAGGCAAAAAATAATTTAGATAATTTTGGCGACTTCTTGTATTGTATTTAGAAAGCATCGCTGATTTTTTTATTATTTTTTTATTTTTATTATTATTATTAATGAAACAAATAATACAAAAGTACATATTATACTCCCAGGAATTATTTAAGAAACTTATTTGGGACCGTACATAAGAAAAAACATTTTCTTGACAATACATAATATCATACAAATGAATACACCCGAAATAAAAAGAAAACATTATTGTATAAGGAACATAAAACACTATCTTACATAAACTACATTAATAATTATCACTATCAAAAAGATTTTTTTATTTATTTTTTATTTATTAATAAAACATATAAGACATGAATATAATGATATTATATTCCCAGGAGTTGTACGAGAAAACTCATTTGGGACGGTACATAAAAAAAATAGTACATTTCTTGTAACAAAACATAGTATACATTTAAACAATAAAAATTTAAACAATTTTTAACAATCTATGAACTTAATATTAAAAAAGGAAAGAAAACATTTAAACAATCTGTGAACTTAATATTAAAGAAGAAAATAAAAACATTCAAACAATCTGTGAACTTAATATTAAAAAAGAAAAGAAAAACATTTAAACATTCTGTGAAATTAATATTAAAAAAGAAAATAAAAACATTTAAACATTCTGTGAACTTAATATTAAAAAAGAAAAGAAAAACATTTAAACATTCTGTGAAATTAATATTAAAAAAGAAAATAAAAACATTTAAACATTCTGTGAAATTAATATTAAAAAAGAAAATAAAAACATTTAAACATTCTGTGAACTTAATATTAAAAAAAGAAAAGAAAAACATTTAAACCTAAAACACAATATATAGACTATTCACAGAAACTGAGCTAAAAACTATCACTTTCAAAAAGATTCAAGAAATATTTTTTAATTGCGACACTTCTAGATTTTTTTATTCAATTTTTCGTGTCTTAGCTCATAAGGCGGTTTATCATATTCGGAATTGCCAATATTTTCCAAGGACCTACTGCCAAACTTTTTTGAGCGAAACTTAGACACATGAAGATTCCCTGAATAACGCGTATTGTAATTATGAATATTATGACCAAATTTGTATTTTAAATTTAAGTGAGAAGAAAATTTTATGATCTTTAAAATAGTATTGGTTATGTCATACAGTGGCATGACCTTGAAAGGAAGTATCTTTTATATTCATTTTTATACTCACATTTTTGACTCTGTAAAAGAACTTTTAAAAAATCGATATTCAATATTATTATTTATCCTTACTAATACGAGTGTTATAAATGCGTACGTGCGCACTGACGTATGATACATTTATACATATATACATTTATTGCAATGTTAGTGTTTGTTTGTTTGTGTTTTTTTTACGTCCCAACGTATCGACCAATTGACATATTTTTTCGCATAGGGATGGCCGGAGAACTGAAAAGTAAAATACGGTAATTATTTTTCATCCCAAATCAAAAAAGTACAAAAAAATATATATATCAGCAATAAGCTATATTATTCCAATAAAAGGGCGGTAATTTGAGCTGAATTCTTTAAATTTCCACAATTGACTTAATTAGTTTGGTTTGCTTTTCATTTTAGTTTTGCCGTAGGATTTTGAGTTTGAGACTAAGAGAGGGTCGAAGTTTTTTAGACCAATAGTTAGGGGACCCGCAATCAAAAAAAGCTACTTTTGGTCGCGAAAAAATATGTCATTCCATCGGGAAACTTTTTATTGCTAAACGACAAAGGTAATTAATATCCTTACTTATTTCTCCCTAAAACCACATAATTGAAGCTCGGAAAAAGGCTAGTTATTACATATGTTTTTTTTTTTTTATCAGTATGTATTTATGTGTATATTTATATTAGTTACCTAAGTAGTAGATTTAAATAATAATACATATAATTTAAAAAGAAAAATCTTCGTTTAGTGTTCTTCAAAATTGTTTTAATTTTTTTTTTAAATATATTAATATTTGTTGCTTTCCTATTTTTTTTTCTCTCTTTTTTTTAACAGGTTCAAAATATTTCTATCACCAAATGTTTAATTTTTCAAGTATTTTTATAACTAGTAATATTATTTTTAAACCGTAAATCTTTTTTTTTTTTTTTTGACTCCTTAATTTTTAAATAACTGTTTAGTAATCTTCTTCTCTGGTCTCAATCCTGGGATTGGCTGGCAGCAATTACTTTCATTCTTTTCCTCCATTCCTCCCTGTCTTGTGCGGCTCTTTTAAAGTCAACATATGATGAGCAGCGCACGTCCTCTAATAGGTCCTCCAGGTACTCTCGGCGTGGGCGTCCCCTAGAATTTGTCCCCTCGGTCATCCCCTCCATTATGACTTAGTTTAGTAATAATTTGTTTTGAATACTATATTTTACTTATTTCACTTACATGAATGTATTTTATTAAATGCAGCTTATATGTTAATATTTTTATTTTAATAAAATAAAATAAAACATGACACATTTTCAACGTTATTCTAGATTTGTAATAAAATGTCTCTAAATCTCTATTTTTGCGATCTCACCGGGAATCAAACACGGAATCCTCCGTGTTTGAGAAAATAGTCTTAGCCATTACACTACTTGGGCCGCCGATTTTCGCCTTTTCAAAAATTTATGGATAAGTAATTTAATTTATATTTAATGAATTAAATTGAATTTCGTATTATTTGATCGTTCTACATAGAGATAGGTAAAGTGTGTACGACATTTACCCCACAGTTTGCAAGTGTTACTCCAGCGTTATGTGACATAAATTTGGTGCAATGTCACACCTGCTTACACGAGCGCCAAAAGCTGACCCGAATTCCCCAAACTAACTTATTCCGATGCTTTGTAACCCTTAGAGTAATAACACGCCTATGACTAATAGAGTCGCCCATGGAGATAAAAACCATTCTATGATAAATAACCACGAAGTTAGCTACAGTTTACAGCAATACAAGAAGCCGTAGGTACTCACTCGGGTCGAGAATTTCAATTGTTGTTAAACTAAAAACGGAAACAAAAATTTCGAACACTTTTATTCTGTGTATGTAAAAAAGCTAAAGAGCTTCTCTAGAAAATTATTAATCTGAAGTATAACCGAATCACATTTAATTTTTTAACACAGCTAAAAACATAATCCAAAAAGTACGTATTATTTTTAATATTATCTGATTTGCATATTAATTGATGTTATTGCAATTGATGCCTGCATACTTTAATAATTATTTAAATATGTAAGTACTCGTTAACAAGAATTGACAATATTTAATGTATTGGTATTTTAAAAAAATAAATAGATCCATGTTTTCCCAAAATTTTGGAAAAATATTTTTTCTTCAAATATAAGCGTTCATAAGCCCAACACAAATGCAGGACATTTTTTTGTTTCTCAACGGGAAAAAAATATTTGAATAAAATACCTTCCGAAATAAAAAGTATTAAAAACGTGAAAACATTCAAATACAATCTAAAAAATCAAATGAAACTTTAATAATACTCAATCAAGATCACTTACATAAGATTTTTATTCACCGATGGTTAGCATAATTCATGATAAAGAACTTTAGATACTTAACTGTACGTCAGGAGTCTAACAGCGTGGAGAAGAGTATTATCTGTCTTGTGTTCTTATTTTATCAAATTTTGCAGCACCCTCTGTTGGCCTCCCCCTCTAGTTGATAGCGATATAGGAAAAAAAGATTTGATTTATTGGCTCCACGTGTAGTATTTAGTAAACACAATAAAAATAAAATAGGAATGAATTCATTAGTTACGTAAACCTTGACGAAGAAGCTTGTTTGCTTTGAAACCGGTCGGTGGAAAAAAAAATAGTGGCTAAAAACGAAGTTGTTTTATTTATTTTATCATAATGAATACCCACAAAGTTAGTGCTTTAAATATTAAATTTATATGTAAAAAAATAATGTTACTTTTTACTCGTATTTTTTCCAAATTATTGAAGATTTGTGTTTAAAAATCATATAAATAAGTAACAAAATGCGAAATGAATAAAACTGAAGTAAGAACACGTTATTATAATTATGAACCAACCATCAGAATAGGTAAACCGACTGGACCAAAGACATTAAGGACATTTAGATTCAGAAACATGTTACGATTAACTTGGTTTTGGGAGCAGGTGACCACTTTGTTAACTGAATTTGATATTAGACGTAATGGTCTTAACGGGAACACAGATTTTTATTGGAAATTTAATGACGTACACACAAAATCAGTTTCAAAATGCGGTATATGAATTTGAAATTACAAAAATAAGTGACTTAATACTTTTATAAATAACTCACCCAACTATCTAGACAGCAATACGTACAATCTAACATCACTATTCTAAAATTCTCAATTCAGAAACTAGATTCAAATGAAAATTTTAGATTAGTATAACATGTAAAATAACAAAAAAAAAATAAGTAACCCAAAAAAATATTTACTCTCGAAGACAGCATTTTTTAATTCTTAGGAACTCGAAATTCGTAAATAGTTATTTGAATTTGGTTTGTTAAACTGTTATGGATTTTTTCTTTTGTTTTTTATTTATTAACACAAATATAAGTATATATTGCAAAAAAAATATGTATCCCTAACGCTATGAGGCCGAGAGCCCTGTGTTGAGTTGGGATTCAAAATAATGGAAAGTGGAATCATGCATATTAATAAACAATACCAAAAATTAAAATAAAAAATTATTATATAAACGCGAATTTCAAAAACATCTAGACAACAAGCTGCAGTCTGCTGTAACGGTCTCTTCCAATATATATTAGCATTTACCCACGGCTTCGTCGTTTCACATAAATATTTTTTCCATTGAAATGGTATGTTTTTTCTGGATAAAAAGTAGCCTGAATTGATTTCCGATCCCCGACTAACGCTATACAAAAACACCAACGATGTGTTAGTTTTAAGCGACGTTACATCGCTATTCTGTTTTTATATTAATTCGTTTCCCATTTAAATTTAATTTTTCCAACGAGGAACTGAATTTTTTTTTGCACTTTTAAAAGCGACCTATTTCATTTTTTAGCTTTTCGGCTATTCCTATGCAGAACTTTATGTCAGTCAGTAACTCCGTTGTAAACAAACATACAAACACACATTCGCATTTAAAATATAAGTATGGATTATATTAAAGTTTGGATTAGATAAAATTAAAAATAAGGTAGAAGAACTTTTTCTATTACATTGATTAGTAATAATATTATTTTAAAAAGACATTTCTATGGGTGGAGGGAACAATCACATAAGTCTAAATGCTTTACCTTTCAGTAGACAGTTTTTTGTCTCAAACATTGCGGGAATCAAATCTAACACTGAAAGAATGTCCTTTTATTTCTCAATACTTATAGGAATTCGATTATTGCTAATAATCGGGAATGCATAGTTAGATGAAAACTCTTTAATGTTACGTCGTCTAAAGCATAAAGTTAGGAAAGGTTCTTCTTCGAGAAAACTTTTTTTTAACCGATAACTAATAAATTTATTTTGTGGAATAAAGTGCATTGATAATATTATTCTTAATAATTTATCAGGTGTGAACATAGTTGCATACTATCAAATGATTGTTGTAGATTTTAATAAACACGTTTTTTTTTTTATTGGGGATATCAACAGTAATACATGTAACAAAAAAATAACAAATAAAATATACAGAGAATAAAAACAATGACAGATATCCACAGAAATACATTAAATACACGTACAACACATACTAGTGTGTTTGTGTGAGCGTAAGTGAGTGAGAAGGTTGGTGGGTGAGTGTTATATTGGAATGAGGGTGGACATGTGTGTAAATAGTGCACAAGTGTCAAGTGTCGAAAATGTAAATACATACAAAATATTAAGAATTAGAGATAAAATATAATAAAATAAATTGAATAAGATAAAATAAGACTATATTATTGGAACTAAGTATAATACAAAAAGTGTGTTTTAAGACGCGCATTTTAAATGTTATTTTTTTACAATCAAATGGATCAATAAGGGGAAAGTTCAAATTGTATTCACTAGCAAAACGTAAAGTGGAGAGTTATGGGCATAGTTCGTACAAACTGCTGGCACATGAAATAGAGAGCTCGACGTGTGATGGGTGCGGTAGCCGGGGTAATTTAATGATAACTCCGACAAAAGAGCCGGACTATCAAGGCGTCCACTAAGTATGTCATGAAGCACCTCCATGTCCAACAGTAGACGGCGATCTTCTAAAGTGAGCAAGTGGTGTTTCTTGCAGGAAGAAATATAATTGAGATTATTTCTAATTGAGTATTATTTCTAACATCAATCTGCATATTCATTATCAAGCCAAATAAATATTATATTTTTGGTACATCTTTCTCTACGGCACTGCGTCGAAAGTTGGACTCTCATCCAAACCACAAAGCAAATTAAGGTATTCGAATGCGTAACTATAGAGGAATAATACAAATATCATATCATATCACGGGTGGATAGAAATCGAAACTGAAAATTGTAAAGACGCGTCGAAAAAGAAAGAAAAATACTACATACCATTAATAAAAGTCAGCAAAGAGTAATTATGACATTTTATGTGGAGAAAATAGTATAAAATATTCCGAATAGTGGATAAGAAAAAGTTTAAGGAAAACGCAGTGTGGAAAGACAGGCTTTAGGTTAAAAACCTCAAGAGAGCGGTTTCTCTGTGATCCAAATGCTTGTTCAAAGTGGCTGCAGACAAAATAAAATAATGGTGTTATGATTGCCTACCTCCACCGCGTGTAACGTAGAGTGGAACCATAAGTAGAAAAAAAATAGTTTCCAAAATATAAAATGTTGTTCTTGTAGTTTCAATATAGGATTTATTCTTGTGATCATCATCAACATTTTATGTATGAAGGGTTCAAATGTGCTTATCGCCGTATGAACAGGAAATAATGTTTTAACTAATTTAAATTTCATTTAATAATAATACACGTTCTTATTAATGTTTTTGAAAATGATATTCTAGTTATTTAATAATAAATGTCTTTTTTCGATTTTATGATTCTACCAACGGCTTTAAATTTTTTCAAACATTGAAATAATCTCCGGCATAAGGACAAGACAATTTAATATCATCCTTGAAATTTTTTTTAATGATTATTTGGATAAACATATTTTAGGGGAATAATAATAATAACAGGGAATCTATATAAAACCAATTAATGTAAAATGAAAACGGAGTATTCTCTGTTTATGATAGTCTCCATCTAACATGGCACAGCCTGTTCTAAGGTGGAGATTTTTATTTTTAGATCGTAAGTAGTCCTATACTAATAAACCAAAACATAAAAAAATATGATAATATTTTATATGTGCTTCTATATGTATATAAATATTTGAAAGAATTCCTTTTTATTTTTAATTTTATTTATGAATATACAAAGTATATTACAAAGCTTTTATATTTCCAGGAGTAATAACAAATCAATTATAATATTAAAGTAATACATATTTTAGTAATACATAAAGTAATACATATTTCCAAAACAAACAGAATCAAGGTAAACATTTTTATTACTAAATGTATCACAACAAAATATTATACAAAAAAACTTGAACAGTTTCTTACATTAACAAAATAAGTAAATAAAAAAGCTTTCAAAAATGAAGGATGTGGCAAATCTAAGACTAATGGAGATAAGGTCGTTAACATACCACGCAGACGATGCAACCATTTTGACTGAATAGTATAAAGAAAAAAACAGACTGAAAAAACAATAGTATGCACGGTTGTTTTTTATGGTGAATAATTATTATCACCCTGGCTTTTTTTTTGTTTTTACTTATGAATGTAAACCCACGAACAGGCCCAGCCTTATTGATTTTTTTTGTTGTTAGGTACTATTATCTATGTAATTTTGTTTTATTATGCAAGTTAAAGTACTTTTTTATTTTGATTTATAACAATAATGTATTTTTATGTGTTCCTTATAAAAAATATAATTTCATATTTATTGGAGCATGCTTTTTAAAATAAAATCACAAAGAATTACGTAACTAAGAACGCATTTCTTTATTGAATATATGAATTCATTTGTATGTCTCTCTGGCGGTTATTTCTATTTTGAAATACATTGTTGGTGTAATTTTACCCAGTTTGCACGAAAATCTACCCAGCTATTCGGTTAATGTGCGAAATCTCACCCCACAAAAACAACACTTACATCCTTCATCTAGGGTTAATGTTCTATTGAATGATAGTTTGGTTACTACCGTCTGCTGGGGGACCGTACTTACAGCGGGACGTATGCTATAAATGCTAAATATTCTAATTTTGTCCAACTAAACTCAAAGTTAAGTAAAAATTCTCATTCTTCTTTTTTTTATTCGTTGATACATTATATATTTATTATTTTTTCTGATTCCACATAAAGTGATGTATGTAAAGATAGACGTATGCGGCATCTCATCCTCTCTGTCTACCCCTAAAATCATGATGTAATACAAATATTAGCTAGTCAAAGAGATACGTAAATCTTCCTCTTTTTCCAGATCCGCTCCTAAGTTGAACATGTAGAAATCACCACACGCCTCCAGGGGACCCTTTGTCAATGTTTTTGTATATAGAAATTAATGAAAATTAAAAAAAAAACATTTCGACATTATTTTTCATTCCCTTTTTTTTATTGGCGTTTCTCAATAAGTATATTTTGGCATAATAAATAAATTAGCGAAGGAAACTACCTAATAATTCGACCAAACGCAACACAGCTATACATAATATTATAAAATATCAGCGAGCAAGTTGACAGCCCTTTGGAAAGGTGGACCTAGGGTTGATGTTCCAAATAAAAATATAACCATATCGCTGTATTTATCGATATTTGTCGATAAAGAAAACGTGAATTTTTTGTACAAAAACTAAGAGTTTTGTATAAAATTTTTGAGTTCGTCGGTCACACGGTAAAGACTTTTTATCATTGTAAATAATAATTTCTGAAGGCAAATTTAGTAAATAAATATTTTACCATGTCTGAACAAATGAAAAATATATTCTAACTCCGAAATAAGCACAAAACCCTAAATAAGTGTTTTTGACTCAATTTTTTTTTTTTAAATAAAAATAAATATTTGCGTTCTTATGATTATACACAAATATTTAATTTTTAGGGCCATTTTTAACGAGTTCTAAATTACTCACTATTAGAGAATGAGAATCAAGTTGGGGTAGAGTGGGTTTCGAACCACGGACTTTTGTGCCGTGGGTCCGAGACACAACCCGATTATTTAGGAATTTATTAACCTTTACGGATTACATTCATAAAGAAAATAATATATCTTTTTTAAATTCATATTCTATTAATGACAATACTTTATCATCTTGTGTAAAGGTTGTTTGAGTCTTTTGTTTAGTCTTGTCTGGTAGTTTATTGTACAATTTCTGTCCCTGGTTTATTAGTCATGACTCTCCTGTCCTTGTCTTGTTTAACAAGGTTGTATATGATATTGTTGTGATGTTCTCGTATTGAGTCCAAGTTAACTACATTTTTTTCAAGTTTTATTTCTTCGTCTACAATTACATCAGTAATTATAATATATTTTAACGATTCTTGTTGGAAGATCAGTAATATTTTATTGTTTAGTTTTTCAAAGAGTTAATTAATTGCCGTTAAATAAGGGAGGTCATACACTAACTATAATATTTTATTTTGCCGTCTTTGAAGAAATAGACTATTTATGTCATTTTGATCATTTTAAAGAAAATTTTAATGAAGAAATTCTGTCCACGGCTGGTGTTGTTGCCTTTTTACACGATGTGCAAAATTCATCATTATGCGTGTTCCACACAGCTTTTTTTTAATGTTCCTCTTCTTTCTTGATATGTTATTTTATTAATTTATTGCATTTATGACCTAAGCCATAACGACACTTATACCAAGAAAAATATATACAAAAAACTGAACAAAGAAAACATATCGTAGGTATACTGGCAAAAAACTTAAACTTTCAAAGCCCCTTCTTTATTTACTTTTAAGTCAAGATTGAAATGTCACTATCTAAATATTTAAATTGTTTCTTTATCCTTCTTCTTTCCTTCCCATCCCCTCTCCTCTCTTCATAGTAAAGTGTTATTTTTTTTATACATATATTTATTTTTGTTAATCTTTGCTTTTAATTTTTGTATAAAATTGTAAGATTCAATATGTCCATATATTTATAATTTTCTCAAACTGAACGGTTTGGGTAGGTAGGAAGAAATTGCCTTAAGGCAATATGCCCGCCCTTATATGTATATTTATTGTATATGTATATAAAGTGTCAATAAATAAATAAATAATTTTGATAAAATAATAAATAAAATTATCAATAAAAGTTCTTGGTTTTTAACCAGCGAGCGCTTTTGTTTAAGTAGGCAACTTCGTTTCCCTGTCATTAAGTCAAAGTATTGTGCTAACTTAACCTGTTAAAATATCTATTTCCCACTCTGTTGTATTTCGCCAGTGTTCCTTTTGGGAAAGGTGGGTTTTTAAAATAATAAATGCTTAATCCCAATTTCGGTCCAATAACTCCCAAGTATAAACTATTTAGCAAACTAGTTGTAAATATTTATGTTTTCTGTCTCCTGTTAAAATACTCATCTGAACTTCTTATCTCCGAAATATGTTAGAAATAGTATAAAAGCAGTAAACGTTGTAAACAATTTGCCAGTCTTGAAGATGCCCACTTAGGCGAAAGCGCTCGTTGGTCAAAATAATAAAAAATAAAACTGAACGGAGAAGTTTTATTGATAAATTTATTCATAATTTTATCAAAATCATGAATTATGGAGTTTAGTCGAGAAATATCAACAAAAAACATCAATATTCTCAAATCTATGTTTTGAGAAATCAAGCATTTAAGTTTTGTTCCAATTGTACTATTTTATATCTTGATTAAATAAAGTAAGATGTTAAGTGCTCATTTATGAACATGTTTTTAATTTTTCCGTTTCTCAATTTTATATTGAGTATTTATCAAGTTTTTTAAAGCTTTTAGCCTGAATAAAATACTCGGTATACGACTTAACCTTAAATTTATTTTTAAAACTACAGATATATGAAATTTTATATGGCTTAGTGTATCTTTCCAGTACGTACGCACATACATCTAGCAAGGACAAACAACAACAATTTGTTTAAAAATTAATATATTTGTATATTTAAAACGGTGTCGGTTTATCAATTTTTATTTTATGGAATTTCTTTAAATATTCTTTTAAATACATATTCATGTTTTAAAAAAGTACAGCTATCTGTTGTTCTGTCGAGTAAAATCCAATTCTTTTGCAACAAAAAATAAAAGAAACTTTTAAAAGCATTGAAAAATGTGAATTGATTTTACTGAAAAATATTGAAAAATACCGTCTTATTGAAATCGAGTTGTATGTTTGCAGGTAGCGTGAATCGGGTTATTCCTACTGCAGGGTTGTTGCACTCAATTACTCAATTTGGAGCCCAAATGGGACTGTATCCGTGCAGTAATGGACGGGTAGACAGATCTGATTATCAACTAAATGGTACACTAGGCAAGGGAAGTTCAGAAAATTAGCCTGTTTTAATCCAATTATTTACTCAGAGTTGTCAAACGTGTTTTTGCGAACGACATTATAAAATCATGTTTGAAAACACAGCCTTTTGAAGGCGCGCTTTTGTGATGTTCAATGTGTTTGATTCGAAATATACATGATTTAAACTTTTCCCTGCTGACGCTTTTGTTTCCATTTAATTGACATCAAAAATGCGAACCACACACATACTAACATATCCTCATGAACACTCGCAAACACACCCTTACGTCTGTCATGCACACCCACGTTTACACAACTCATATCATTTGTCACACAAACGTAAGATTTATACATCATCATTGCTTTTCCGGACCTAATAATACGTAGGGTACAGCCATAGAATTAAGAATAGTCCAAAAACCGCATACGCACATCAAACAAAAGGCGACTTAACTACTCATAAATGAGTAGGTTTACGTTTTGTCCCATTAGTTTCTTTGTAGACGTCGCTCAGTACGCAACCGCTGATTTGAATCCAACTATACCGTGTTGTGTCCTTTTAAAGTGAAGAAAAAATAAAAAATAAAATAAAAAAAATACTGCTAGGATCTTAAAGAAACGGGATGCAATCACATTTCATGTGTGATTAGCAAATGAATGTTTATGTAACGAATGCATTACTTAAAAATTTAATTATTTTTCCATCTGACAGATTGTCAAAAAAACGAAATGGACATCTCGTTAGTGTTGCCAGGGTAGTATTTTTTTTTACCCTACATTGCTAATCTAATGAGAGAACTAATAAAAAATGGATCTCGGTTAAACAACGCTATCGTGGACATTTGACCGACATTATCTTTAAAACATCAATTATTATTTAACATGATATAAAAATATCCGTTTTATATAAAATTAAATTTGTTTTATGTTTTAAGTTTAAAGTTCATTAATTCAATTGCTCTTATTAAATGACCCTTTACTTATCTTCTCTGTTGTGTCAATCAATGTTTCCGAGTGCACAATAAAATTTTAGAGAAATTAACAGATAAGTTTTTTACCTTTCACGCACGGCGAAAGTGAGGCATAGTGGGGGAATTATTGGACGCACTCCAATGTATTCAAATATGATTCTACACTCCTTCTGGACTTTTCTTAATTCTATGGGTACAACATTGATATACAAATCGCAGCATATCTTGATCATTTTTGTGACATGAAGGGAAGACGATAAGTCTTACGTTTCAGGTGCCCAGTCCAACTAACAAACTAACCATCAACCCATTTCCACGTAATAGTAGGCAGAGAGCATAGAACACCACATCACTCTATCTTTGCATACAGTTCTTGCTTCCTCTACATTTATAAATCTTCTAATGCACGCGCGCCGATTATTCCAACTTTTAACATGTCCATCTTCAAGTATTTGTTGGATTTGGTCATGCCATGACTTTATCGGTCTTTATTTATTTCTGCATCTATCAACGTTCGCATTATAAATATTTTGAGCATCTTTTACTGTCCATTTGCTCTACATGTCCAAACCAACGCAGAGCTCCTATCTTGATTTTGTCGATAGTGCTTATCTCAGCCTTACAAAATGTACGGATCTCAACATTTGTAAATCAGTGTAATAACACCTTTTTAAATAAACATTTCTTGTCAACCATGTCGGAAATCGGCGAATGACCTACAGGGCTTATGACCTGTCATTACCTGGTTTAATTAGCCACTTTACACACTGTGTAACATTTACTATTCTGTCTATATTTAAACATCTAGATTCCTTCTTTTTTAGGTGTTGCCTAGGATGTGAGTGAAATAATTCAATCAGATAATTTTCAAACACTTGATGCGTTTGGCACTTCACAAACATCAACAGATGGAAGAATTGAAGGAATGAAGATGTGCAAATAAAAATAATTATTATTAATAGGGTTTAAAACTGTCTGAACATTTTGTTAAATATCTCTTATTAGTACCCGTATGCAAAGACAAAACTTAAGGTGAGGAAAGTACATTCTAATCTCAAATGCGGAGAATAACCCGAAGGTGAAGACAACAGAATGTACTTTCCTCACCTTAGGGTTTGTCTCTGCATACGGGTATAAGTCTTTTTTATTTATTCTCAAATGTAAAAATATTTTTAAAAAAGTATATTGTTAAGTGTCTTCGGCATGGGTAAGCACCGTAAGGTCACATTATTTTTAGTATTAATCAGATTTTATAATGGAAAAAAAAGAATTAATAAATCAATAAGGCAGAATGTTGAATATTACACAGTGTGTAAAGTGGCCACTTAAACCAGGCAACGACAGGCCATGAGCCATGTAGATACCTAGACTTCAATATTCCAATCTCTAAAATGTTCTTCATCTCTGTTGTAATAGATTTTTAAATTGCTTTTTTTTAAAGAAATATTTGCGTTCTTGTGATTTACCCAAGAGGGGCATTTTCAACGAGTTGTAAATAACTCGCTATTAGAACATGGGAATCAAGTTGGGGTAGAGTGGGATTGGAACCATTTGACCTTTGGTCCGTGAGTTCGAGACACTAGCCACTAGACCACAACCCGATTTATATTAATATATAAATTATAATACGTAGCTAGGTGGGAAGAGTCTACAACTGGTGAGTCCCAGGATGGAAAATATTTCAGTAGGCTGTTCAACAGTCCAATCATCTACCCTACGGACATAATCAACGGTTAATTATTTGTCCCACATTCAAGAAAAACGTGTTGAACGAAAATATGTGTTACCTAGCTCTTAAATAGTTCTTCGATACATATAATTTTATTCACTTTAAAATGTTGGGGCTATCAATTTACCCATTTAGAAGTTAAAAGACATTATAAGCAAGCATAATAATTTAGTGTTGTTTTACAATTTAGCGATATTTGAAATTTTATTTTGAATTACTTTGATAACGAAATAAAGTATTAAGTATATTTAAAAAAGTAATATAACTGTATAATTATCTTAAAAAAAAAAATCTCTTTTTACTGATAATATTTCATTGATTCCAAACTTTCAAAATTTTCCTTCTTTTTAAAAACACGCACTATCCTGGATTCAAACTAAAGACATGAACTCTTTTGTTATACGATATATTTTGTTGCCCTTTAATAACAAGGAACATTTTTATGTTTTTTTTTAAATATTTTTTTTTCCTTTTTTAATTACTAAAAAAAAAATCATGTAATATTTTACAGAATATTTTATTTTCTCTTCCTGATGTTACACGAAAATATTATAACTGTCTTTTATTATTATAGAAGCAAAAATTCATTATTTTACTTATTATAGAAGCAAAAATTCATTAAAATTTTCTGTTTTACCCACGAACAGACCATGACTTTGTGAGATTTTTTCGTTTACTATTAATATGTATTTCATTGCTATGTAATTATCCTTTTTTTATACCCTGTTTTACCTCTAATGTATATTATTGAAATACAAAAAATAAAATAAATAAATATAGAGTAAAAAAAATCTCAGAAATGTATTTTCTTGACTTAGTTCACTAAATTACTCATGGTGCGTTTTGAGACAACCCGCAAATTAATTAGTGCGATAAATGTTATCATTTCCCTGCGTTGTAAAACCAAAACGTGTCTTAATTATACGCCCTTGTATGGCTGGAGGACTGAGTTAAAATGTTTAATTATATACGAGAGTCACTTTCTCACATGGCGGTACATAGAAACACATCAAAGAGAAACATCGGTAATTAAATTCTGTGATAGTATTCTGGAACTTCACCTGAAGTTGCCCTTAATTGGGGAGAAACGCAGGCCGCGGAAAACGTCTCAGAATGAAGCATTCATTACGCGAAAAAATCTTTTGTCGCAGTTTATATCTGCCAGTGAAACAACCCTCCGTTTGTCACAGGAAGTCCCCATTTACCACAAAAACTTATCATTGCTTTAAAAAAATTATAAATAGTTTTCGGTTCATTTATTACGCAATTGATTGACATTGCAAAATAAAAAAACGCTTGGAAAAGAGAATATGGAAATTTCATTTATTTATTTCAAACTAAGTATTACCTAGTTGTTAACAGACTTCTAGGAAATGGTATGAAAATTAAAATATTTGATTAAATAATAAGAACTCTTGAAAAAAAATTGTGTCTGTTTTTTACTAAAATTTGAAATTTAAATCAAACGCCGACAGTAAAACAAAATGGTCATGTTTATACGTAATTGGAAAGAGAACTTTCTGCTCTAAAAGACATGATTGATTACAAATCTTCATAATGGAATGTAAAGTGGACGAATGTGAGGATTTTCGACACCTCTTTCTGTTGGCTTTCAATCGCAGAAATGAAGCTGCCAAAGCTCCTAGCAATATGTTCGCAGTGTACGGTGAAAATACTCCGAATTATTGACTAATTTGTAGTAAAATGTTGAAGGGCAATACTTCATTGAATTATTTGTTGTAAGTTTTTATTCGTGTCCTCTTGTTTTCTTTATTCGAAAAAAAACAGATACAACTTATGTTAACACCCCATAATATTTTATATTCTCGAATTAATTACGTTTTTAGGCTGTGCCCGTGTTGAGCCAAATTATTTATATAGGACAAATAATATCACAAATAATAACAACATTCAGAACAACAAAAATAAAATAACATTAACCCTTTAAAAGACACATATTTTGTGTTGATTTACGTTTTGCGAACCCTTGCAGCTTTTGTAATGAGGATGTGCGTGAGTAGTGAACTATTTTCTTGTAAAGACATTAAAATTTAACTTACCAGAAGTTTTGTTATATACGTTGGGTATATTAAAATGAAGATTCACATTCATATTACATTTAGTTTAATTACTAATTTTATAACTTTTAAAATGTTAATATGTGCATACCTTATCTTCCAACTAAAAAAATATTTGTTATTTTTAATTAATTAGGATTTTTTTTTATATATTTATCTTTTTATGTATATTTATGGTACAATTTTTTGACGAACTCTTCTTTTGACCAGTCTGTTTTTTGGTTTGCTGGAAGATATTGCTTTTAGCAAAAAGTCCACCAAAGTACTTATTCTTTGTACTTTTATTTTATTTATTTTAATTGTATAATAATAAATTTTTACAATTTAAAAAAAAAAATCACTTGTTATATTTTTACTAAAACTAAAATCCCACCAAGCTACTTTCTGTAGCTTGTTGGTGAAGATTATATTTATACTAACTTATATAATATTATTTACATTTATAAAAACAATGCATAACAGATAAAAATTAAAAGCCGGAAAGATCAGAATAAACATGTTTATACAAAAAATTATATTTAAATTTATTTTGTAAATACAAGAAAATATATGAAAAATCAAAATATTTACACCTAAGCTACTATTCATATATAAACTCTTGATCGAGTAGCCACTCTCTTATTTTGCTCTTGTTACAATGTGAGTTAAATTTAAGTTCTTAGTTGGTAATTAATAAAAAAATTCTACGTACTAAATATTTGAGGGTTCTATTTCCATACTTATTACATACTTTTGGTACTACCAAGCCATCATTAGACGTGAAGCGTGTATTATGGTTATGTTGAAGTTTAAAATAAATAAAGAACTATAACAGATGTTTTTATATAATATTGAGAAATAAAGACAATACATGTTGAATTTCCCCGTTAAATGAGTTGAATTTACGTTTTGTGACGAGTGTCGGTCAATAAGTTGCGTTACATTTTTTACATTTTTTTTTTTTTGCACCACAACAGGCCAGGAGGCCTAATTACAGTGGTGAACTACATCACAGAGCACCCAGGCTTGAGAAAAATCACATTTTAATTTTTGTTTTTTCACCGGGAATCGAACCCAGAACCTTCCGTGCGTGGGTCAAGCGTCTTGACCACTACACCACAAAGGCCGCCACTAGTATCAGCGCTGATCGGATAAAACTTGAGATCGATTTCCGTTTCGTTGCAGTTGGTGACGTGTTGTTTTTGCGTAATTGAGGGCCTGTAACTTGTTTTTGCCAGTGCCCATACGTGGACACTTTATAAAAAAATTGTTACTTAATTTTTAACCGTAAAAAGATCTTACAAATTAAATTTGTTGATTTCATGTTATTTTTCAAATCTTTTTTCATTCAAACGATCACGAAATATTCTCATTATGTCCTATTAAAATAATAGTAATCTGTTTTCAAAGTTAACCGACTGGAAATAGTTGATTTTAATGATGATTTATGTTCTCATAAAAAATACATTAGAATATTTTCCCTTCTTAAATAAGAACCTCGCAAAGAATATCAATGAAAATCAAATTAACAATCTGAACATATTATCATTAACTTGAAACGCAAATCATATATTTTAGTAAAAATTATACCAAGTTGACGCTTAAAGTGTCTCAACTGAAAAGTTGTACCTTTTGAGTTAAATATATTATTTAGCTATATTCTGAATTTCACTTTTTTTTTATGACCGGTTTTTTTACTTGGTATTTTATTCACCGCTATGTTACCAATATGACTATAACTCTATGGTATTTAATTGTAGTTATGATCAAGAGTAATTTCTCAACAAATTTATATCGCAGGCGCGTGTGTTTTGTCTATTACGAGAAGTGTTACATTTTGTATCGTGATAGTTTTTTCTGATTTACTCGTACGAAACAAAACGTAGAAAAGTAAAAACCACTTCATTGAACATTTCTCCTTAACTATTTAACTAAAACTTATTTCGGAATCAAGTTGGCAAAACATTTACATTTAAAATACGACATACGTTTTTTGTATCTTTTTATTAGAAGTCTTATCAAAGTTAAGTAAAAAAAATTGTTGTATTTTGTGTTGTGAAAATTTTTTGCAATATTTCACACCGATATAAATATTAGGGTTACACAAAATACCGTCATGTTATTCAAAAAGTTTTTTGAAGTTAAAATAATTTGAATTTGTTGCAACAAAGAGGGAAAACATTTTTGAGAAGGGAATATGGGAGTATAGGCATTTACGGGGCTTATGACTTGTCATTAGCTGTTTTTTTTTTTTTTCTTTTTTGTTTATTTTTTATTTTGTTTTTTACAATAAACATGATAAAACAGAGTATAAAAAAATAAAGCATAATTACCTAATAATGAAATACGTATTAATAGTAAAAATAGTAAACAAAAAATCCCACAAAAGCATGGCCTGTTCGTGGGTATACAAGAAAATGTTAATGAATTTTTCCTCCTATAATAAATAATAGACTGTTATAATATTTTTAAAAGATAATATGGTATTTTTTTATAGTAATTAAATAAGAAAATAAAAAATATTGAAAAAAACACAAAAATATTCCTTATTATTAAAGGGTAACAAAATAAATCATAGAAAAAAAGAGTTCGTATATTTTGTTTGAATCCAGGATAGTGCATGTGGCCACTTTACACACTGTGTAACATACACTATTCTGCCTGTGTTTAAACATCCACATTTCCTCAACTCTTCCATCTGTTGACTTTTGTGAAGTAAAAGAGCTGAAACCTTTATCATGTGGGTGAGATTCATCCGGCTGAACCAATTTACCTACTAGGCAACGCCTGAAAACAATTTTCCAATTTTTATATTTCTTCTTTGACCGGGTAGTTAATTCAACAATGTTTTGAGTATGTCCAAATGCTTGCAGACTGGCTGGATTTTCTTAAGCGATGGTATGATACGAAAAATACAATTTTCAGTCATTTCAATGCCCTTTATAAATATTATTTTTACAATATGCTCTTGTATTTGTAATAAGATGTTGTTTTTGTAATTAATTTTAGGGTCACCTGTACGTAGGCAAGTCTGTATGTAGAAGCTTCATTCTAGGGGGACCACTGGTTAAACCTGAAAATGTAAAAGAGCTCACCCCCTACCTAATAGCCCGATGCTTTACAGATGTGGTTTTAAAGGGGGAAATTTAGCATAGTAAGAACTCTCGCCTTACCGTAGCCACACAGTAGCCAGCGGTGCTGTTCTGAACCGCTCTCGCGGCCGTAGAAAACACTCTTGTCTCGTGTATTTTGTATGTCATATCACCTCAGAGCTGGTACTCTGAACGGAATTGCGCGCGAAGAGATTGCTCTGTAAATACGCGTTAAAAATGCGTTTTCTACGCTCGATTTTGCGTTCAGAATACCACTACAGGCATTTTATAGACCTGAGCTTGGAGGGCGAGAACTATTCACGGGGACCCGTCACAATAGAACGTAGTTATGCAGAAAGCAGCCAGTCCCCAATTTCGAATGAATGAAATATTGGAATCATCAGGTGCAGTAAGGTCCATTCTATGTTTTTCAAAAAACAGCCAG
Source organism: Micrasema longulum (assembly GCF_059751315.1). Taxonomy (NCBI): domain Eukaryota; kingdom Metazoa; phylum Arthropoda; class Insecta; order Trichoptera; family Brachycentridae; genus Micrasema; species Micrasema longulum. The sequence continues at coordinate 117,538 of NW_028278728.1, read as the reverse complement.
ACCGCTTTCATACAAAGCTGTAATAACCGCCATCTGAAAATAGTGCCAATCATAAAAACGACATTTCTCAATTTGCAGAAAATACCCACAGCACTAGAAAAATCTTAGGGTAAATAATTAAAACTGGTCAAATACATAAAAAGATTCATGTTTGTTATACAAAAAAACTTTTAAAAACTCTTATTATTTGTCAAAGTCAAAAACATTCCAAATGTTGTGTAAATTTAATAATTCACTCTTTTCACAAAAGTGCTATTATCTCAGTTTAACCTTTCTATGGCTGGCTGCTTTCTGTATAACTACGTTCAATAGATATTCGCAGGTCGCAGTGACGTCAGAATCTTATACAGCACTGATCCCCACCCTTAAGAAAAGAATGAGAATGTTGGTAGGTCATTTTTTTATCAACCACTTTCAAAATATTGTGTGTGTTTAATGCTCGGTATATGTTAAATTCTGCTTATTATTTTGATAGGCCAACCATTAACGTATTCATCGCATTTTTTGTTCATATTTTCACTTGTATTTAAACACATTCGAACCAATAAACATTTATGTATATATGCATACGTATATGTATTAGAGAGCGACCGAAGTTTCGATTTTGCTTTCGGCAAGTTTTAGCCAGTAAAACGAATTTCGGCCGCGGTTTAGGTTTCCGAGAAAAATTGACCGAAACTTCCAGTCAGCTGAATCTTGCGGTTGTACAGGCGTTTTTATGCTAGCCGATTTATACATTACTTTTCACAAATAAAAAAAAGCACAATTAGGGATATCGGATTGTTATCCTTAAAAATAAGTTTTTGCCATTGTCCGACAGAAACAATAAAAACTAGTCTGATTTTGTGATTTGTTATTTTCTAAGATCTTTTGTATTTATATTTTTGTGATTCCTTTGTAGTTAATTAGTTTTTAGTTTTTTAATTATTTTTTTTATTGAGTTAATTCATATAGGCTTCACTGAGGAACGGCTGCATAAGTTTTATGTATAACATAACAACGAACTCAGCGTTAAAAATTAACAAATTTACTCATTAAATTTATGTAGTTTAAATTGTGTATTTTATTCAACATTTAATTTGATAAAATTATGGTGGTGTTATTACCTACTAAACATCGGGTTATGTCCACTGCCTAGTAGGTTCCACATTAATTGCTAAATGTTTATACGCGTTGATATCGTTCCGTAAAAATCGTCTCGTGAGAACTTTTTTTCCTTCTCGCTCGTTTTGGACAAATCGTCAGACTAACATGGTATGTGCAATGCACAGATAGAGTAAAAGATTGAACTTACAGTTTTATTATCTTTTATTAAAACAAAAGATACAATATTTAAACTTAACTAAACTTTAAATAATAGAGAATGGAAATACTTAATAATAACTCAAGGAATCTAATTTGTAAAACGTAAAATAAAGCAGTTAAGAAAAAGGATAAAATCGTAACAATTAAAATTAAATTAAGCTTCTGTCTAAAAAACGTGTGTCACCGAGAACTTGGTGTCCGTCGCTCGGACCTGGCGCGTGACGTTACGTGTGACGTCTATAGTGTTGCCACAAATTCGTAAAGTTAAACAGTTATTGAAATGTTATATTGTTATGTAATATATTATTACGGTTTTCAGAAAAAACATTCAAGAACTTTGGGCAACCATTCTAGCAAAAAAAAGGTTTAAATATTTATACATTTTTAATATCATCCCAATTGTTATCTCTCTATCCCCACACAGTGGTACATAGGGCATTGCATTACAATTCTGCGGAAAATATGGATAGTCTCTGTTACATGAAAGGTAATGTAATTAGTCTTACGGCCCAGGTGCCAGTCCGGAAACAATGAAATTTTACGTTGTAGATTTTACTCTAAAATTATCAAAATAACCCGAAAATGTTTTAAGAAATGAAACAAAGTATGAAATAATCTCGAATTTATCATGTTTAACTTAAACAATTTTATTTCCGTCTTTCGAGAATATTTTATATCCACCATTTTACGAATATCCGACAATCCCTTAAATATGACGACGTCGGTGTTTATATTTGTCAAAATGGTGACAAACATCAGGCGCGCCATTTCAAGTTAAGGGGTTCTGGGGGTAAACTGATTAGGAGCAGGGAAGAGTGAAAACACACCTTTCCTTAAGTGCCTATGAATGTTTAACCAACCCCCCCATTAAGGCACAACTCAGGTAAGGCGGAGAGAAAAATGAAACAATTCGGTAAAAATACAAGGCGGCTGGAATATTGCGGTGCAAGGGTGGTAACAAATTCTTTAAATAGCTAAAATTAATAAAATATTATTTTTATTTATTAATTCAGATAAAAAAAAATGTGCGAAATATTTAAATTTTGAATTTAAATAAATATCTCTCTCTCTTCAATTTAACGCCTGCCTAACTCCAGGCATGACTCACCGTAGACCTCCATCTTGAACGTTATTGTACTCTTCTATGGGCATTCGTCAGTAATAATTCTGATTATTCAATCACCAAGCCGCTCGATCTTGTCAGTCGACGTCCGCGCGACCTTGTCTCTTCGACAATTTCCAGGAGGATAGTTTTCTACAGACTATCAGAGTTCCCCCTGGAAATATGTCCAAAGAACTGCAGGAATCTTTTCTCACACGTGGATGTTAGTTTTTTTCTTATGTCTCATTCCTGGAGTATGTATATATTTTCACGTCTGGCTGTCCACGGAATCTGCAGTATTCCGACGCGAACACCACATTTCGAAAGCTTTGATTTATTATTTTTCATCACTCCACACCGTACATGAACATTGAGAACACCAAGGCCTTCACCAGTCTCAAATTATATATTTTTAAGACATTTTTGTTCTTCAGAGATTGGTACACATGTTTTTGATTAATCTGTAAATTTTCTGCCATTTTGGAAGCGATTTTGTTTTTTTACAAACTAGTAAGACGCGTTTCGGTGTCACGGGAAATTTTTAAGATCAAGCCTCGCAGCTTGTTTGTGAGAAAAAAAAACAAAACGCATTGATGGACCTGCTACCATATTCACCGGACTTAGTCCCCTATGATTTTTTACCAGTAGAGGTGAAGAGGAGTAAAGGATGATATTTCACGACCATATAGAAGATATAGACCAAATCGCTGACGGAAATGAAGGTCATACAAAAAATACGTTCCAGAAATGTTGTCAGTATTGAAAAGAACGCTGGCATAATTGTAATATATCCGTCAATAGTTACTTTATGGATCATCATCATCATCATCATAATCATTCTCTTCTCGCACCTAACGGTGCATAAGGCACTACATGGGTTCACCAATCGCAGTGTATCTTGATCAGTTTTGTTATATGAAGGTAAGTCTTGATCAGTCTTTCGCTTCAGGTACCAGTCCAGGGACTATAATATATTCTAGTGTAAAAATACCCTTTTAAATAAATACTTCATGTCAATCATCGTCGGAATCATCAGTCGGAAATCGAACGCGAGACTTCTTGCATGGTAAGCAAACGAGCGGACCACTACACCTCAAGGCCGGTCGCTTTAAGAAGACAAAAATAATAATAAGGAATAAATCACGTTTTGAACTGTGTCCGGGCGGATGAAGAATACAGTTATGTGTGTGAGTGTAAAATAGAAGCAGAATCTTAAAAGAGTGTGTTTTACTCGATGGCGCGAATGGTTAGCGCGTTCGCCTACCATGCTTGAGGTCTCGTGTTCGATTCCCAGGAAGGTTGACATGAAATGTTTTAATAATAATTATAGTAATAAATCTTCATTAACTATAATATACAATGTGATAAGTACAAAAATAAAACAAAGGTAAAAAATGGTTAAATGGCGGACTTATTGCCACTAGCAATTTCTTACCGCCTGATCAAAAGCAAATATAAAATACAATTATAATTAAAATATATTGATTTTTAAAAAAAGAAATTGAATAAAACAACACAAATAAATAAAAAAACTCAAGAAAACACAAACAGCCTAAACATTATATAAAATAATGGTGTCTATTGCTTAAATTTTAATTTATTTAATTGCATCTTACAAATATTCCTTTATACCAAGTAAAGAAACATTTATTTATAAGAAACTTTTAAATTTTTGTATTAATTTTTTTTTAATACAGTGTATTTCCTAATTTTTTTGGGAAGCTCATTATAAAAAAAAATACTACCATGAATATAGGCTTCTTTCTATAAATTATTGTTTCGCCAATAGAATTTTTAATGTACTTTAATTCCTGGTGTTATGAAAGTGGCTTTTTTCCAGCGTACTTAAATATTCAGGTCAAAGACGAAGTTTCATTAAAAATATGGTTTTTCAAAGTATTTCACTGTTCCTGGACTGGCACCTGAAGCATAAGACTGATCATCTTACACCCTGTAACGGATGTTGAGATTTGCTGCATTTGACTTAACAAATACTCAATGAATGCCTACCCAGTGAAGACAAGGTTTTGATGAAGACGGTGATGATGCGTGTAATAATAACACAGACTGAATTTAATTTGGTTTTAAAAATACCGAACGATTGATAAAAGGATAAATAAGTATGTTGTCTGATAACTTTTTAAAGAACTTTGTGTATTCAATTGTATTTGGCGCTATTAATATTAATAGCTTAGCGTTTTTTTTAAAAATATTTTTGACTAAAATTGTCATCAAAAGAGTCTCTTTTACTTTAAAATAATTTCGCACTTGTGGGTGTCATTGATCAATGGACTATGAATCTTACAACTTCATGCTATAGTGACGAAGGGAGTTTTTTTGCACACTATTTTAAAGGTTTAATTAAGACAACTGTTATTTCGATAGTAAAAGAAACAGTGGTCGTAATTTAACCCTAAAAAATAGTGAACAATATTTTGAGTTAGTCCAAATTTTTGTAGACAAGGACTGGATTCAACTCCCTGGGGTTTATATTAACATATTACAACTGGGATGAAGAACATTTAAAAAAAGGTAATATAGAAGTCTAGGCATCTAAAGGGCTTATGAACCTGTCAATGGTTGGTTTTAGTGGCCACTTTACACATTGTGTAACATTCACCATTCTGCCCATTTTCGAACAGATTCCTTTTTTTTTACCTTACATTTGTGTAATGATCATTTTTTTTCCCCATCAAGCAACATTACCCGGCGACTTAACGTATGCGCGTGGCAAAATTGTGTCTAAGTGGGGGAATTATTGAACACCGTCCGATGTATTCAAATATGATTCTACGCTCCTTCTGGACTATTCTTAATTCTATGGTATAAACCTTTTCTGGTAGGAACTATCAAACCAATATCTAGAAACAGATTTCAGCCATAGAATAGCATTTACAGACAGGTACCCTAGCTTGACCCTGTCAGTTGCCTTCTGTACGCCGATGACGCAGTCCTCCTAGCTGACAGCGAAGAGGAACTGCAATCCTTGGTTACAAAGGTTTACGAAGTGTGCAAGGAGAGTGATTTGCTAATGAATGTGCAAAAGTCGAACGTCATGGTCTTTGAAAGAAATGTAACTATGACTGAATGTAAGATTGTAGTAAATGGAGATAATTTGAAACAGGTCGAAGAATTTGTATATCTGGGTAGTATGTTTACTAGAGATGGAAATATGGACAAGGATATTGAAAGGAGGGTTAGTGCCGGTAACAGAGTTAATGGTGCCTTAAAGTCTGTCGTAGCAAATAAGTGTCTATCGCAAGAGGCTAAATTAGCAGTTCATAATGGAGTTCTGGTACCAACCCTAATGTATGGAAGCGAAGCATGGAGTTGGAAAAAAAGGGACGAAAGAAGACTGAATGCTGTTGAAATGCGATCCCTCAGGCGAATGTGCGGAAAAACAATGTATGATAGGTGCCCTAATGTCGAAATTAGAGCAGAATGCAAGGCTGAGTTAAGCATTATCGACAAAATTAAGAAAGGTCTTTTGCGATGGTTCGGTCATGTGGAGCGAATGAATGATGAAAGAACGGCTAAAAAGATTTATGATGCGAATGTGTCTGGTTGTAGAAGTCGAGGAAGGCCGAGAAAGATATGGCATGACCAAGTACAACAAATTCTTGAAAGTGGTCATGTGAAAAGTCGGAATAATCGACGTGCGTGCATGAGAAGATGTATGAATGTGAAGGAAGCAAAGGAAGTGTGCCAGGACAGAGTGGTGTGGCGTTCTATCCTCCCTGCCTACCCCTCCGGGGAAATGACGTGATGGTTAGTTAGTTAGTTAGTTACCCTAGCTTTTTAAAAAGTTCAGGTGCCTCTTCCTCATAAATTCAATTGATCTATTGCTTAATTTTAGAGCCGAGTTTTGTAATAATTGAATTGGTTTTACAAGAAATGCCCCAACTGGTAATACCATAACTAATAATTGATTCCGCTAATGATTGATAATTAAGTCTTAACGTTTTTACTGAAAAAAAAATTTTTATTCTAAACCTGCCGCCTTTAACTGCCCTTAATCTTTATCTCTTTTTCACAAATAAATGTTTTAAATATTTGTCTCAGAGTACTCGATATTTTATCATTTTCAAAGATCCCGATGGACAAAATATTTCATTTAAAACTATCCAATAACCCCAAACATTTTAGATTTTTTTTTCTATGCGTTACGGTTTGCAGATAACAAAAAAAATCGCAACAATCATAGTAGTTGCTAAGAGACTAATTAATTCATTGCAATTTATGAAAGGAACGGGCGGGTGAAATAAATTGAATAATATCACTTTGTCACTTGATACAACATTGCCGTAAAAAAAAAATTCGTACATTTTATGTATACTTTATATTTTTTTTAATATTCGTTGTGCGAAAAACTTTTTTGTTTTATTTTATTTTTTATTTATTTGCACTGCAATAGACCCGGAGATCTATTACAGTGGTGAATTACTGCACAGAACACCCAGGCATAAGAAAAAACACATTTTATATTTTTTGTGTTCTCGCCGGGAATCGAACCCGGAACCTTCCGTGTGCGATTCAAGCGTATGGTAGAATATAATATATGAATAACGGAAAGATTAATGTCACACTTTGAAAATGCCCCGTTGCTAAAATAACTATAGAAATCTTCGGGTAAAGCGTAGAACGTGTTTGGTTTTCTTAATTAATTAAACCCTGTTAATTAAGTTACAGGTGTTGTTATTTTTTTTCGGTGTCTAAATAATGTTACACTACGATCTCCACTACTTTTTTGGAATTGTATTTTGCCAACCCTGCGTTGGCGTTGGTGAGAAGTAGCAAATACTTTTCTATTTAAATCCATATTGCACCTTATAACTACAAATCTTCGTTTTATCATTTTTTGCACCCCAACAGGCCAGGAGGCTCAATAACAGAGGTAATACAAATAGTATAAAATACCCAAGCTTGAAGAAAATCACTTTAAATGTTTGGGTTCTCACCGGGGATTGACCCTGGAATCTTCTGTGCGCGAGTCAAGCGTCTTGACCACTACACTACGGAGGCTGCGAAAAGTAAATATTAGCGTTCGTATAATTTACCCAAATATTTCAATTTATTTGGCTTTTTTCAACGAGTTGTAAATAACTCACTTTTAGAAAATGGAAATCAAGTTAGGGTAGAGTGGGATTCGAACCTTGGATCTCTGATCCGTGAGTCCGCAACACTAGCCACGGGACCACAACCCGATTCAACCCGATTTTAAATGAACAATGGGTCTTCAACTGATTATGAATCGAAAAAGTTCTGTTACATATGTTATTATCTTACAGTATATGTTTATTTGATCAAATTTGTTTAATTTTAGTTAAATATTGTATTGAAAACGTGACTTGAATATCAATTGAAAGGACGACAAGAACTCGCTACAAAACAAACAAATCTGCCAGAACCCAGCTGTATACTAAAAAACGAGTTTATCCATGTAATGCCGACTACTAACATAACCAGAAAAAAATGGAAACATACTTTGGGACAGAGTAATCAAAAACATAACTCTTCGCTTTTTATAATAATATTTGAGTTTGTCCAAATGTTTGTAGACAAAATACTCGATATCACCCCCTCAGGAGTCATTAAGATCAAAAAATTACAACAGGGATGGAGAATACCTTAAACAAGGGAATATGGAAGTCTAGGCATTTACAGGGCTTATGACCTGCTATTGGCTGGTTTTAATGGCCACTTTACACACTGTGTAACGTTCACAATTTTTTCCATGTTTGAACATCCATATTTCTTAAATTCTTCCATTTGTTGACTTAAGTGAAGTTAAATAGCTGAAACCTTTATTGTTGTGAAGAAATGGAAGAATTTAAGAAATATGGATGTTTAAACATGGGCAAAATGGTGAATGTTACGCAGTGAGGAAAGTGGCCACTTAAACCTCTTTGTTGATTCGGAATATAAAAAAGAGTTTCCCATACTCACAACACTAGATTAAAAAACAAAGGGCTCTCTGTTGGTTCCCCGAATTACAAATTACTTCGGAGAGCGAACATTAAATTACGTTGTTCCAAGGTTGTTCAATGATCTAACACAAACCATCATTAACATGAAAGATCATCAAATGAAAAAAAAAGAACCGAAGAAATATCTTCTAAATACTTCATAGTGCCTGTTTATAAATAAATTTATAAAATATTAATAAAATAAATGTAAAATAAACCTGTCATACAAAAAAAAATGTGCCCCACCGAAAAGTCTTTTGACTTAGTGGGTAACAAATTCTTACATGTATTTTTTAATTATTAAATAAACACTGCTCTGCAGCACTGAAACTGAAACCAGCCAATGATAGGACATAAGCATTATAAATGCCTAGATTTCCATATTCCCTTCTTTAAGGTATTCTACATCCCTGTTGTAATTATTTGAATCTTCGCTTTTTTATTAGGAGTGAATAAATCTTAAATATTGTGAATGTATTAATAAACACCGGTGCTGAAAGGATTAATAAAAATAAATCTGTTTGCAACATTGTAGTATTGTTATGTTGTTGGGGCCACCGTGGGCGATTATGATTGCAACCGGCAACATACATATATTATTTCCGGTTTCCGGGGTAGCCATTTTTATCGATGTTAAGCGTGTGTTATAATTGTGCGTTGATCGCCTTTTAAAAGTTAAAAACAAAAGCAAACTCTTTTTCGTTTCTACAAACCAATCCGATCTTGTCGAAGGTTGTCGTAGAATCATTGCAAGTCAGCGGTACGCGCGATAAACGTCAGTTTATTTTATTTATTATGGTTCACGAACAATATACAATACGTACGACACAAACCCGTGTTTTCTTTTCTTCTTGTCAGTTATGTTTCACCGTTGGGATGTATGTTTTAATCACTCGCCGACCAGATAACTCATGACGTCGCTCGCGGGCGTGTTATTTCGAAGTTTCTGTGGGGAATAAGGTGAACGTTTAATATTGTTATATGTTCACATTAATTTGCTCAATATCTTTACCTTTATCATTACCTTTTAGACAAGTCTGCTCAAGCGCTAAGTTAAAGTAGCAGTATGTATAATGTATACTCAACACCTGAGTGGCATGGGGGGTAAAATATAAATGCTATAACACGTCCCAAGATAGATTTGAACATTACGACACTTGAAATTTGGCGGGAGAATGAAATGATTTTAATAACTCAAGTGACTCCCTCTACGAACTTTAATTTAATAGGAACTCTTGTTCTTCTGACTCTCCAAACTTTGAACTAGAATTAATAATATTGTTTTATAGTATTTGCATATCACACCTTCGCGGCACCGAGAATTTAAATTCTAAAGCAGACAAAGTTTAGACGAGAATAAATAAACCATCGTCTACTTTTTAAAAATATTTTTATTTTTTGCTAAAGGGCCTCACAGTAAAAATTAGATTTTGAACAGGGAAATATCACATCCTTCGGATACTGATATAAATATATGAAACGGATTAAGAATAAATTATTTTATTTTCAAAATCAAAATGGGTATTGTAGAGAAATGTTATCGTACATATATGTAAAAAAGGAATTTAATAAAAATACGTTGCTTGAAAAATGCGACGTGTTTGGCCTTGGTTGTTATGACTTCAAGATGTGTGATTTGTTCTAAACAAAGTTCAATGGCCAGGAACAAATAAACATGAATCGTGACGTATTGAGGGCGTGGCCAATGGAATGACCGCTTTTGCGAAAATTCAAAATTCAATTTTTTTTTATGCTACCTACTAATAATAAGCAAAAAAATTTTTTTTACTCGACAGTATTTCATAGACCTTTATTACTTTAAAAATGAAAAAAAAAAGTGATATTTTCCCATTGTACGGCGAAGTTTCTCTATAATGTATGAAAAGATTTTAAAAAAATACTACTCTGCAACGAAACAGGTTTATGTGACCACATGTTGACAATGACCACGCGACGTAACCAAGAAAACGGCAACCGATTTTCGAGTTTTAGAATGAGTCTAAAAGCCCCACACCCTGGGATGGTCGACCCACCGGACGGGGTTTTCTTTCATCCTAATTGCTTCTTCAAAGACAGGTGTTTTTTTTTTGTATCACATGATGAAATGTATATATTACAATATTCAATTAATATTTTATCGGTAAGAGGCTTTTTCCTCCTATTTTAAATCAGTTAGTTAAAAATGGGCCTACTAGCCCCGGTCTCCTCCATTTGCAAATAATTATTATATTTTTTTGCTTAGTTTAATCGTTTGTTTATAAATTTGTTTCAAATCGGGTTGTGGTCCTATGGCTAGTGCTGTTGACTCACGGATCAGAGGTCCAGCATTCCAACCCCACTCTACTACAATTTGATTTCCATTTTCTAATAGTGAGCTAATTTTTTTTTTAAATGGCCATTAAAATAAAAATATTTGGGTGAATTACAAGAACACTAAATTTTCGTTTTTAAAAAAAATTAAAATTATGGTAAAAATTTAAAAAAAACTACTGAACTTCCTCATTGATTATGGGTTACATGAAGATAATAATTGTCTTAGAAATATAATTTTTTAAAAATTACAAAAATTTTATTTTTATTTTTATTATTTTACGTATTTTTGCTTGTAACCTCTAAATCAAATATGTTTTAAATAAAAACATAAAAATACACACATGTTAAAACAAAAATTTATTTTTCACATTATTTAAGACAACTGTCAAATTCACCCTGTAATATTTTCCCTGATTTGATTTTCAACAGCAAGGATATGAGATTTTTATCTTCAATGATAATGTGCATTAAACATATTAATACTTCAGAGCGAATAAACGATTGGGATTCTAGTTCACTTTTAATCGTAAATTTTAAAAACAAAAATGTATTTTTTGTAGCACAGATCCATGAGTGGTTGGTTACCTTCACATAAAAATATCAAAATACGCTGCGGTTGGTGTAAGATTGTAATGCCCTATGCACTATTGGGTACGGGAAGGCAACGATTATGATGATAATAGCACCATCGTATCGGTAAATTACCATGGAAATGAAATAAGAAAAATAGCGTATGTTTTTTCACAAGATAAATTAACCTTAAAACTTTCTTCTGTTCCCTAGTTCGCTCGCTCCTAGAGTATTCCTCTGTTATCTGGTTTCCATATTATGATGTTCACATCAAGAATATTGAATCAGTTCAGCATCGATTTTTAAGAAAGATAGGCTGGAGGTTGGGCTTATCCAGAGACCTATATACGTATAATGAGTTAGAAACTACCTTGAATATATCTTATTTTCAAGACCGCCGAAATAAATCCGACTTTATAGTCCTATTTAAAATTCTCAACTCACTCTTTGATGCGCCTGAACGACTGAGCTCAATAAAATTAAATATCCCAACTAGGAACCTCAGACTAATCTTACTCTTTCATACCGATAACCATAGAACTAACTATGGTTTTCATTCCCCAATGCCTAGAATTCTTAGGTCTGCCAACAAATATACTAGTCTTGATTTCTTTGATAACAAGTTGTCTTCTTTCAAACGATCACTGAATCAAATTCAATTGTAACACCTCTCTCCCGCTTCCACTCCCACAAAGTCTACTATAAACCATTGAGTCTTTCTAATTTTTTTATAATAATTTTCTACGTATGAGTGTGTCCATAAAAATGCCCATTGGGCGCATATATAAATAAATTAATAAAGAATTTTACAACTCTAGCGAAACAAACTCTGCAAAATGAGACTTGTGCTGAGTTCACACTGTTCTACCATCTCAGAATAATTCTTCATTTCTACTGCAGAAACTTCCATCTGTTAAAGTGTCATCTTCCAGGGATTACCGAGGATCGAATGCGTTTTAAGAAATTACTTTAGCGAAATAAAGTTTGGAATAACGGCAATTAGATTTAAATTCTCTCAACCGAATTCAATCTACCCTTTAATTTTCAGTTTGCCATCAAAAACGGCTTTATTAACTAGACAGCGTTGAGCGATTGTCTTATTTCATTTTCAAATTCTATGCTAATTGACGATTAATTCAAAGTGTAATAGATTTTATATTTCTGAGAGGAAAATGAGAAAAGTTTTCCTTATTATTATTTAATTTGCTAATTTATGTAAAACATCTCATCAAGCGGCCATAGTCTCCAAAAATGATCTATATGAATTTAAATACGAGACACATTTGCTCAATTTATATTTTTTTGCGCTAAATATCAAAGTGAAAGGAGTCTATAAAGTTGCATTTTGAATCAAATGGAACGTACTTTTTTTTTTTAATTTCCATACTACTTTTGGCTCTTAACCGAGGTTTGAATTTTATAATTGTCTGAATATTTTTTTAATTATCTATATTAATGAAATTATTTTTTATTAGTCTTTACTAATATCTAATATCTTTATATAACTTAACCATATTACAAATCCGAACACGTTTTGAAACTACCGAAATGCAACAGTTTACAATCCGCGGAACTGATTCCGTTGAGCACCTGGCTAATATTGACGAAAACGATGGCTCATTTAAATAGCGCGACCCATTTATTACAAAACTCACGCCCTTAGATGCTTATTTAATAAGGTGTAATACGCATTACAAAAATAATTGGACTGATTTTCTTACTTATATTCAAAATGACCGGTTTGGCGCAAAAAAAAAAGACTTTTTCGAATACTTCAAGCTCTTGTTGAGGGTTAAAAGAAGTATCAAATATTTTTTGCATTCTGTAAAAGGTTTTACGAAGCGAATGTTAATGGGTGCAGAAAACGAGGAAGACCAAGAAAGACATGGCATGACCAAATTCAACAAATACTCGAAGACGGACATGTCGAAAGTCGGAATAAGTGTGTGAAGATGTATGAATGTAGAGGAAGCGAGGTATGTATGCAAAGACAGAGCGATATGGCGTTCAATCCCCTCTACCTACCCCTATAGCAAAACGGCTCGATGGTTTTATTGTTTGTTTGTTATTGTATTAAAATTATTAATAGTTTGACGGTTATTTTGACTGGTCTGTCTTTCAACCTTATGAAATATGTAATAATTTTTTTTTACTATATGTAATGGCTAAAAAAAATAATAAAAAGAAATGTTTTCGATTTTTTTTTGTTGGATGAAAACAAGTCAGAATTGAAACTTGACTTTAGAATTTGAAAGAATAATCAACGTATTTATTCTTCCCGTTAAATTTAACGTGAATTGAAATTTTCCTATTCCAATCACTTTGCCAATTGACCTTCCTTCGAATTTGGGGCTGTAACAAAGGGTTTCGTTTTTATTCTCTGGATTAAAAATCGATCTCAATATTACGCACTATCCCAAAAGCAATGGCTTTCCCCGAATCACATCTGACGTTTATTGCTTTCATATGCAGATTGCCAGCTTAGTCTTATGTAAAAGCGCAATTTATAGAAAAATGAACTACTCTGGACGTAAGGTTACTCGAGATTTGTATTTTATTAAATCACAGTCAGTTAAGGCTGTAGTCTGGTAAAACGCCTGCAAAATGAGGAAATCATACGATTTTGCCATTTTTAAATCGTGTAATAACAAAAAAAAAACATAAATTAGATAAAAACAATAATTTTAAAGGTAGGTAAAATACACTTAAAAGTTTTATGTAACTAAAATATAATTACTTTTAGACCGGCAGATTACGCCATTTAAAATTTAGACTAAACTTATGTATCTGGATTCTCATATAAAGACTAAGCATTGAACTAAACTTTCAAGTAATAATTTGAAGATAATAAATTAAACACGAAAGTGGCAGAGACAAAATCCTAATTTTTTTTTTGAAAAGAAATACAATCACTTTAAATCGCTTTCATTTTTGTGACATTTTCCTTTATTTAGCAATACTTTTTTATGGTTGTTTTAATTCAATGATTTAATTACTGCTTTTTTTATTATAACGTAACTATTTTTTATATAACTATTCTAAAACATTTATTTTTTGTTTCAGGTACGTCTGTCTTGCGTTATTTTATACGGAAAACGTTTTTGGTAAGTAATTTATTATTAATATTTTATTTGACGATTATGTTAGACACGAAAGCCTAATGCATCAACAGACATTTATTAATTTATAAGATACGATTATACAATAAATACAGATCATAAAGTCCAATTAGAAGTTTTCACATAATATTGTTATTGTAAATGTTGTCACATAAAAATTAAACATAAAATAACTAATCATACAAAACTTATAGTATTACTAGAAATGTAAATGTAAATGTAATACATATTATTCAAAATATATCTACTTTTGATTATTGGTCACACAGTTGCATATTTTAATATTTAATACAAATAGAGTTGACCATACAGTGTACATTTATAATGTGCCTACATACAGAACTGCACATAACCTGCATAATATAGGCTGCAGATTCAAGGCGCAACATCATAACTTTAATTATTTTTGGAAATTTCACTTTTAAAGGACGTTAAAGATATGTTGTTAATACCAATACAGTTTAATTTCTAATTACACATACTGCAGGTTCTATTTACAAATGAATTTTGAAAAGATTTAGTGAAACCTTTAGAAATTTTAAAAAGGGATTGGTTTCTGGTCTGCGTTACTGGGACTCTAAAATTAATAGAAGATAGAATCTTAGGGCAATCTATCATGTTATTCAAAGTTTTATACATAAAAATGGCGTCAGCTATGTTCCTTCGAGTTTGAAGAGTTTGGAGTTTAGGTAAGTTTGTAGATTCATCTGAACCTGTATTCTGAGTCAACCGTCTAAAATTGCAATACGATATAAATTTTTATTGTATTAATTCAATTCGGTTAATGTATTTTTTGTATTGAGGGCTCCAAGCGGGAGATGCGAATTCTAATTGACTTTGAACATATGTAAAGTAAAGAGTTCTAAGAGTGCGCGCATGATTGAATTCTCTCCCTATACGGAAGAGGAAACCTAACATTTGGTATGATTTTTTCACAATTGAGTTGACATGTGCCTCAAACGTTAACTTATTGTCAAGTAGAACCCCGAGATCTCGCATCTCATTAACTTTAGTAAGTACTTGAAAGTCAAAGCAATAATTATGGATGATTTTAAAGTTGTTTCTTGAAAATGTGAGCTCAGAGCATTTTTTTAATATTTAATTTTAGTAAGTTTTGTTAACGATATAAATTTTATCTATCGAGATCTTTTTGGAGTTTGACACAGTCTAAATTAGATTTAATTTTTAAATATATTTTCAATTTGAATTTTTAAGAAATTGATAATGAATATGTGAAACTAAAAAAAAACACTACTCTTTGTGAACAGTTTCATGTAGTAAGTTGTATACCTACCATAACTCATTATGTAATATATTCATGAGACAATTTATGTAACTAATAACTGGAATGTTTCCAATAAGACTTTAAATAATTTATTTATAATACGTATCATAAATTTCATAATTGTCGGTTACTTTCCTATAAAAAAAAATTATCAAAAAAGTTATCTGTAAAAGTTTTAAATTTTATTAAAAGTATCTTAAATTTAAAGATTCAATAATTCTAAAGACTAGCCTAGGCAATTATTTTAAGTATCGATAAAACTTATCAATGTCCTATTTTCCCCTGTATCAATTAGCGGTAAAAGGTTTCCTGTATTCTTTACTTTTAGTATTCAGTGTTTACAGGATTTAGGACGACGTTGTATTTAAATTTCACTTAGTAAATTGGTTGTTTATTTCAAATTGTTTATGTTCGTTAAGTCCTTGTTTAAACATGTACCAACGCCATCGAAATAAATCTTCATATTTTTAGGAAATTTTATGAGCGTACACGTACAGTAATTTACTAAATTACATCTTAGTATGATAAGAATATGGATATTTTTATCGTTTGACAATTCGGTATTTGACAATGTAGTTTTATGTTATTTGGTCCATATTTTTAATTTTTTAATTCCGATGTCCGATTTTAATTGAAAAAAAATGTACATAAAAAGAACACGCATTACAAAAAATGATTAAACTGAAATAAATTCTAATAGTTTAAAATACGTAATTAACTTCATTGATATAATATTTAACTATACCTCAGTGATTTGACTTTAAATTTTACAAGGTAAAATTTAACAGAAATATTCTTAGCTACTTAATTGAGAACAAAAATACCCGCTTTGAAGATATAAATATTACAATATGAATGATGATATTCAATAATTCAGATAAGACAAATAATTAAATATTTAGTAAATAAAAATAAAAAAACTGAACAATTTTGACTGCTTAGAATTGAAATTAAGGGCACAAGGTTGAAAGAAGAATTACCGATTGATTCTTTCATTTTTTTAAAATTAGAAAACGAAACGAAGAGGTAAAATAATGTAAAAAATATTTTCGAGGATAGTGTTAAACTCTTCGGATCTGTTCCAGCTGACTTCGTCCAATTCTAATGAGCCACTTTTTCAATTGAATTTGGAATTTATTTTTGAAAAAATTGGAAAAAAGCTCTTGAGATTCTAGCATCGTGGTCATTAAGCTTTGGTGTCTTTGGGCAAAAAGTGTCTCATTATTTCTTACTTATGTTATTCTACGACATTATTTAAGTTTTGAAGTAATTGATATCGTCATGTGGGTCGCATTCCCTTAGGGGTAGACAGTGAAAATGATTTAGCCCAAATATATGAATTTTTGACATGTCTGCATTGTCTATTTTCTAGTACTCTTTAAATTTAATCGACGCATTAAAATTTAAACATCATTAATTATTTTTTTCATGGTACTTGCTTCAACCTTGTAGTTAACGTGAATCTCAACTATTTTGCAAGCACTCTTCATAGTTCTAAATAACATTTAAGTTCTAACTTTGTTGCAATAGAGAGGGATAAAAACGAGAGCAGAATATGGAAGTCTAGGCATTTACAGGACTTATGACCTGTCATTGGCTGGTTTATGTGGCCACTTTACACACTGTGTAACATTTACCATACTGTGTAACATTTCCACAATTCCTTTACTCTTCCACCTGTTGACGTATTGTTTTTCTTCTGTTGCTTGAGTGCATGTTGTATAAGGCAAATTATTCTAATGTTTCCTATATGTATTTGGGCTTCGTGTCGTTGATTGATTTGTTTGTATTACTACGTTCTTCTCCCTTTCCGAGGCGGGATCTGGAGCGTGCGGCCGCGGTCTCAATTTGGACCTAACACTGTATTCCTTCACTGTCATACTGGGAAATTAGAAAAAGTTGATTGTGCTGACCATGTGTATTTGATTGATCACAAATTAACAATACTGCAGCGAGGGGTACAATAAAAGCTGTAAAAGTTTTTTTGTTGTGTTATTTCCGCGGTTTGACTGTAAAGAAATATTATATTTTCGCTTAATTAGTTTTAAAAAATTGATATTTATATGTAAAACTGAAGAAAGACTCAAGTCTTTATAAACAGTTTCGGAAAGGGGTGGATGCTTTCATTGTTCTCTTTTGTGAAGTTAAAGAGCTGAAACCTATATCGTGTGGGTGAGATTTATCCGGCTGAACCAATTTACCGACTAGGCAACGCCTGAAAACTATTTACCTAATTTGTGACGGATCAGGTTCTCGACGTTCCGACGTTCGCTGCTGATTGTTCGTCGGCAGCTTATTTCAAAACTGCAGGACGCAAACCTGACTTGGGAGGATATTCAAATACTATCCGCCGACGGAGACGCCTGGAAAATCTTTGTAGATACCACACTCTTCAACTAGGGAGCAGACATAGAATAATGACGATGATGAACAATCATACAACCGTTGAAATTCAGGTTTTTAACATGTTGGCCAACGAGCAATTTAAGAAGATTATATGGCGAAGAATGTTATTTACGTAAATCAGATTTATTTGTGATTTTGATTAAAATTACGTATCAAAAATTAAAAACGAGTTTTTTTAATAAATTATTTGATTTTTATACAATTTAAATACAAATAAGGTCGGGCATATTGCATTGAGGCATTTTTTTTCTACATACTCACACCGTTTAGTTTGAGAAAATAACAAGTACCTGGACATATTCTAGGTAATTACGCAGAATTTTATAATTTCATACAAAAATTCAAAAGAAAAATTAACTAAAAATGTACACGATACTATGAAAAAAGGAGAGGAGAGGGGATTAGAAGGAAATAAGAAAAAGAAAGAAACAACTCAAACATTAAGATAGTAAAATTTAATCTTTATTTAAATTTAAATAAAGAAGGGGCGTCTCTTACATTAGTGGAAATTATCTTAAATCACCGGAGCCAGGTGTTTTTAAATATTAATATTTTATATTTTCTGTTTTGAATCTGGAGCTAAAATGACGTTGCAATATAAGTTTGAGTGTATTTCTGACATCAAACAACGCTATTTGCATTTTAGCGTACATGGGAGCAAAATGTTTTACGCTCGCTATAAAGTTTTTCCAATACAAAACATCGAAGGACTGTTTGTAACAAGTTTGGAAGAAATTTTCTCGATAAATCCGCATCAAGCCATAAAAACCAATTGACCGAAGCGTTTACATATTTCATTTTTATTCAGTTGGTATAAAATTTTAGTGAAATATTAAATAAAGTATCTCAGTGTGTAGGTGCTGGGTATTTAACTTTTTACTATCAGAGTGTTAATCATTATTATTGTTATTTTGTTTATTGACCAACAAATGCTTTCGCCTCTTCATCTGCTGTATATAAATATTTGACAATGTAGTTTTTTTAAATGAAATATTAACGAAAACATAAACATTTATCAAATTATAAAAATTTCTATTATCTGGCTCCGTAGGGGTTTACACATGAAATTTAACTCTTTACCATATATTTTCAAAGTATATGAATCCTAATTACCGATTTTGACTTTGAACAAAAGAAAAAAGAAAATTTTTGAGTTTGGTTAGAATACGTTTTTTAAACTTCTTTTTTATACCTGACGTCACTCTCACCATAAATCTTGTTATGAGATATATTTATCTAGCTGCACACATTGTATCAAAATCCTTATATAATTTTTTTCTTAAAAAAATAACGTATCATTAAATTAATAAAAAATGTGATTTATTTATTGCTTTTGTTTTGTATGAGTTACAAGTAAGATGAAAATCAACAAAGCGTGTGTAAGATTAATAAAAACATATGGCATTGAAGCAAGGGCTGACACAGTCAAGACTAAAAAAGTATTGAGGATTCTCGATATGAAGACAGTAAGGATGATAGCCGGCAACACACTACAATATTGCTTGAAGAACACCAGAATAAGATAAATAAATGAGGCTAAGGATATCGTAAGATGGAGAAAACAGCAAAGGGGGGACTGGTACGGTCATGTCCAAAGAATGAACACCAACAGACTTCCTTATGTTGCACTACATCATCAACCTTATGGGACTCGTTCTCTTGAAAGACCTCCTAAGTGATGGAAGGGGAGCTCGGAACCTATTTTATAGGAGGAACAGCAATCTGGAGAATAGACCACATAGTTTGATAGCAAGAAAGAAGCAGAAGACAAGTAAGCACGGTTATTACTTTTGTAAGAAGATGTTATTATTGCTTGTTTAAACGTTTGGGATCCAAATTACTCACTAGAAAAACTATAGACATTATTTACAATATTTTTAACAGACCGGTCATTGCATATGGTGCCAAATGCTGGGTTATGACCAAGATGAATGAAAACATGGTATTAGTATTAGAAAGAAAAGTATGAAGGAAGATATTTGGTGCTGTCAACCAAAACGTAGTGTGGAAGATAATAAATTAGAGGCACTATATGGTGAATTTAACATTGCACGATTCATGAAAATAAAAAGATTACCATGTGCACAGAATGAATGATAATCGTTCCAAAAAAATATTAGTTGTACCACTCCGGTAGGTAGACGCAGCAGAGGAAGACCAAAAACAAGATGGCTGGATAATGTGGAAAATGAAATAAGAGCAATTTGCCTGACGAACTAGAAAAGAGCCGCAGTGTGCAGGGAGGAATGAACACAGATTCTGGAGGAGGCCAGGGCCCACAACGAGATGTAGCGCCACTGATGATGATTATTACTTTTGTAAGTGCAAAATTATTTAGTGATTTTTAAATACTATACAAAAAACTCATTTGCTGATAAACAACAAAAATAAAATGCAATCAAAGGTCCCCACTCTAGCACAAACAATTCCTATTTTCAGGCAATCTTGATTTGTTTAGTAAAAACTCATATACTAATTTTTCATAAAAATGAATTGACTAATATACCGCAAATAGTTTCCTAAAAATATAGAAGTTTGAACACGTTGAAAACTTTTAAAAAAATATTACCGATGAAGAACACCAAACCGAAAATTATTTTGAGCTTTTTCGATAGACTCGTCAAAAACCATTCACGATCGCACGGCAGGCATCTTTTGCACTCCTGTTATAAGAACCTACCTGACTTTGATAGTTCTGTTTTATGTTCCTTTACATTGCCAATGACAGATGCCTTTGTCCGGCCAAACACAGTAATGCTTGGCGGAAGAAATGAACTAGTTCCTGAAATCCTATTGCTTTCCGGAAATTCTCTCCCGGGTTTTTGTTAAAGTTGAAGCCTTTTTACAAAAGGATTTTTCATGAATTCAGTTCAAACTTGTTTCAGAAGAGTAAATTGTTTCTACTATTTATTTGATATTATTATATGGGTAGGTAGATGGAGATATATATTTCTAAATAAGTCGTTTAAGGGTCAGATATAAGAAATATCACTTTGCATCATCCCAACAGAGGCAATATTACTGACGATTGAACTACTATATACGTGTAGTTAGGTAAATATCTAAGGTTGAAATCTTAAATTGAAATTTTAATATCCTAGGAGAAATAAATTTAAGAATTTGCGAGAAAACTCCCGAACTGCCTTTCTCGTCATGCTGAGTGCGCCTGTTACAAACATTCTACAAAGAACCGCTTTCATAATCTCACATAATTTAAGTTTTAAATTACCATAAGTGGATTAATTTTACTTTCAAGTAATGAGATTATTACTGTGCCTTCAATAAAGCTTTGAAAATATTTTTAAAAAATTGAAGCCGCCTGTTTTCAAGCAAAATTTATATGGTAAGTTTTGACTTACTGCTCAAAGTGGTGTTAAAAAGAAATTCCAATAATATATTTGTTTATTTGCCAGTTTGGAGACAATTTTTGAGCTAGATGAACGTTGGTTTTAATTGTTAACTTTTTGAAATATATAAGACTGGATGTAGGACTATGTAAGTACTTAAAATACTTAGCGTTGTCGGAATTAAGATCCATTAAAAAAATATGTCTGTTGAAATATATGTGTACAAGAAAATAATAAATAAAAATGAGTTTTTCATTAGAATAATAATATTACTATAAACATTGCTTGTAAAGTCAAGGATTTAAACTAATTAAATTAATATACAGGGGTAGCCACTCGGAGTGTTACGTTACCAACTTCACGCTGCTGTGGCAACCAAACGACAGTGCGTTCATGTTTTGACACGTGTCAGTTTATTATATTGTTAATAATTCTACCAAAGCATATTGTTTTACATCACAGTTGAAAAAAGTTATCGAAACGGAATTCAAACGCAACAGTGTTATCGCTCTGTATTTGGCTGGAAAATCGCAACCAGCCATTTGTAATGATCTACGATATTAACATGTAAACAAACTGTGTGTGTATCGGATAATTTCACGTTACAATGATACTGGTAGCATAAAAAACTGTCATTTAGGTGGACATCCAAAAACAGCAACATCGACAGAAATGATTCGAAAAGTGAAGGCCAGAATTTTTCATCTGTTGCTTCTTTTTTGGTATGGTATTTCGTTTCGTTTTTTGTTTACGTACTTTTGCTTTATTTTGTAATTCTTTTTGTTAACATGTTGTAACTTTAAACTACATTAAATAAAATGAAAAAAAATTGAAAAACGTTATCCTCGACAAAACGCAGTTCAATAAGAAAATATCTTTAATGTGTCTGCTCGTAGCGTGAGGCGCATATTAAAACATGAACTACGATTGAAGCCCTATAAAATACAAAAAGGGCAAGATTTAACGCCTGCACAAAAAGCAGTTCACCTAGCAATAGCAAAGGTGTTAAAACACTTAGTAGCGAGCTAGAAAATTTTGTCTTTTTTGATGAAAATGTGTTTACGGTTCAGCAATATGTAAACAAACAAAACAATCGTGTATGGTCAAAGTGCAAATTAAATGACAATTTAGACCCCGAATTGCTCTGCAAAAGCTAGCGCCTGCATCCGTGATGGTTTGGGCTGCGGTAACTGCCACAGGACGCTCACCACTCGTTTTCATTGAACAGGGCGTAAAGGTAAATGAGCAAACCTACTGTGATGCGTTGTTACCTTGAGCAAGTAAAAAAATTGGTAGAAACCATTAGACGTTTCAACAAGACTCGGCACTATCCCATAAAGCCCGTGAAACCCAACGTTTTTCACAAGAAAAAGTTCTCAGCTTTATTTCATCACCACAGTGGCCTCATATTCTCCAGACTTAAACCCAATGGAATTTTCTATATAGTTCATTCTAGAGGCCAAAGTATCAGCTAAAAAATATGAGACGGCCGACGCCTTAAAGATTGCTCTTCGCCGAGAATGGAACAAAATACTATCAGCCCATATTCGTGCAGCTGCCCATATTGGATAGACTCGATACTTTTATCTGCACTTAAGGTAGCTACATCGAACATTCAATGTTTTTACGATAAAATGAAGTTTTTGAATTTTTAATAATCAAAATAACAAAATAACATAATTTTCAATTGGTAACACTTTGAGTGCCGACGCCTGTATTGCTTGTATAGTTTTGTAAATATTAACATTTCAATACTTAGTTCTTAAACAACTATGCTCAACGAATGTTCTTGCTTTATTTGAAAATAATAATATACGCATGTTTAGAATTGTATTTGTCATCCGCCTGGACAGACAAAACGAAAATAAAAGCGTACCACTCTAAAAATATTTTTTTTTGTTTTAAGGGCAGTCATTTTTGTTTAAGTAAGTAAAGCAAAATAATACGGCTTATCAGCGCTTTTTCAAAGTTACGTTTTTAGGTCTTTTTTATTGGGGTAGTTAACCAAAATCTAATAACATCAGCAAAGTAAGATAACGCATTACATATTGACACAGGTATTTTGAAAGGCAAAAACACATACTCGTACTTTCGAAAACAATCCAACAAAATAAAAGATAAAACTATAAATTTTGTAGTAATATCCTTTTAATCGTGTTGCTCGTTAAATACTGTTTTTGTTTATGACAAACGCTTTTATGAAAGAATTTACTATTTTTAATCTAAAACTTATATTTTATATTTTTATTATTTATATTTTTATGTTGAGAAACGTTTTGACAATGGTAGAATTTTTTTTGGGATATTAGACTTTCCTGATAACTGGCGTTTGCCATACTACAGCGCGTGAGTTGATACTATTTTGGGTCTTTATCTGATTAGGATAAAAGGATCGATTTGACTCTGCAAATAAACTGTTTTTTCTCCCTCACCAAGGAAATCGAATCTGGGTTTCTGCCTCTGGAAAGAATTTTCAATTATTTGCTAGGATAAATGTAACTTTGATACTACAAATCAAGATGAAAGTCTAAAATAAATATTTACGGTGTTTCTAAATTTATATCACTTTCCAATGATTTCGACATATAAGATCCAAATTTAATCAAATTGTGGAACAGTCGCAATATTAAGGATTCATAATTTTAAGTTTAAATTCAAACTCCGCTAAACTCGATTCCGTAAGAGATTATATCATCTTATTTACTTTCATTTACAAAATGACCGGGATACGCTGCATTTGAAGCATTAATGCAGCGTACTATGCATTATACGTTGTAAATAATTATTACAAAATTCCACCAAAAATTACAATATACTTATGTACCTACAATCGCAAATATTTTTTTTATATGATATTTACTAACAATTTGAAAAAGATGAAATTAAATTTTAATTATAAAACCAATAGGTCCATTATTGTCACACAAAACTAACAAATATGTTTATTTTAAGTCTTGATTCAATAATATGATTTTCGTTAGATTAAACATTCGGTGTCTTATTAAAATTATTTTTATTTTTTATTTTATTGAAATAAACGGCACTTAGTGCCTTTTACATATTAATTACATATACAATTAAATATACACACATATAAGCATAATTATAAGTAATACAGAGCCTTTAAAACAATATTATTAATTAACAAATGAAGAATGTCTAAAAAAGATAAACTATTTAAAAAAATAAAATATTATCAGTTTAAAATTATCGATAAAAAACGATTATTTGGTATAAGAAAAACTTTGCACCAGTTAAAAAATAACAAAGAAAACAATTTCGAATAACACTGAACAAAAAAATAAATAAAATACATGTATAATTATTTAAGATTAATACTTAGGTAAATAGTAAATATATAATGATGTAAAAAAAATGATAAAGATATTTTGTACTTATAAATTGATTCAAGAAAAGAAACGAAAAAAGAAAAAAAAACCCTTTTAAAAAAGTTTAAACAATTTTTAAAAATAGTAGCGAATAGTTATCTAGAACTATTAACAATGAAATACAGGAGAAGAGCCGTTCTATATGTACTAAATTTCATATGAAATGAGTCACCAACGTCCTGGTACTCATTGCCTAGAGTGTGAAGTCTATGTACAACACAACTGCTAATAACAATGTATTTATATAAATAGTTATTTTCAACAAGATGTTTTAAAAAAGTGCACAAAAGATTAGTAAGGTACAACATAAGGTCTAATAAAAACTTTAGTTCACAAAAGACAACCAAATTGCTAATACACATTATGATACATAGTTAGAGAGGAAGAGTCTGAGCCTGGAAATCCTAGCATGAAAAAGATCCACCTCTCTCGGTAGGCTGTTCAACAGACCAATCATCATCCCCACAGGCATCATCAACGGTAAATTAGGCCTTATTCAGGAAGAACAAATGGTCTGTGTTGCCTAGCTCTAAAATAGTTGCTCGGAACGTATAATTTGATGCGCTCCAAAACGTTGGGATTATAAATTAACCCGTTCAGAAGTTGAAAGGCCATCATAAACAATGCAATGTTTCTTCTGGCTAATGATGGGTACTAAAATGGATATAATCCATACTCTCATATACGGAGAACAAAGAAACTTTTTTGTATTCTCTCCACCATTAGTAACCGGCTTCTTCAGGCCCCGTACCTAAATAATATACCTTTTGATAAAAAAATTTGAAGACGTAGCAAGAAGATTAAATTTTATAAATATCGCCTAGCGCAAAATAATTATTCTTGCTTGCTCTTGAAATGACAGTCCTGAAAACTTTGCTTATTCAAAATCACTCTTTTTAAGCTAGTTGCACTAAAAAAGTTTCGCTAAAAAAATATTATTGTTTAAAATTTACGCATTTTCGTCAAGTTGACAATTTGGGTTGCTAGCAAAAAGAGCAACCCATTTTGCGTATTGTGACGAAAATGCATCAACTTAACCTTTTTTAAAATTAGGTTTATGTTAGGTTTATGTGAAAATATAACTTTTTTTTTTTTTTTAAAGTAATGAAAGACTATGAAATACAGTCCAGTAAAGATTTTTTTTTGCTTATTATTAGTAGCAAAAAAAATAATTTTAAATTGTAATTTTAAACTCCCGCAAAAACAGTGATTCCGTTGGCCACGCCCCTAATACGTCACGATTCATGTTTATTTGTTCCTGACCATTCAAATTTGTTTAGAACATTATCATAAATCTTGACGTCAAAATAACTAAGGCCCGTTTGTCTCGTTTTTTTAGCAACGTATTTTTATTAAATTTCTTTTTGACATTTATGTATGAAAACATTTCTCCACAATATCCATATTGATTTTGAAATTACAATTAAGTATTTTAAATCCATTTCATAAGTTTTAATCGGTATTCGTAGTATGTGATATTTCCCTATTGGCCTTGTTGGTCATTTATATAGACCATAAACAATCGAAATGCACAAACCTGTACATCACGAAGCGAAAAAATATATAAAATCATAAATATAGAAACTGTAAAGGGTATTGAGTTTCCGGTATTACGCGTACAAATATTTGAAGAAAATATTTTCCTCACTGCTAGATTTAGGTTCGATCCGACGTAATAAAATTTACATATTCGCTTCATTTTATCACAACATAACCTAAAATAATATAACATATGTATGAATATAATATACAATTGCAGAAATAATTCGCGTTAGCATTGTGAATTCAAAATATTTGTAAAGCAAGAGACGCTGCTAAATTTACTAGCTAATTTAAATTAATGTGATTGAAAAAACGAACACATCAAAACTCTAATATAAACAAGGTTTTTTTGCTCTACGACAAGCTAAGAGGCCCAATTACCGTAGTGAAGTACCGCTCAGTTCACCCAGGCTTGAGAAAAAAATAATTTGAATTTTTGTGTTCTCATCGAAAATCAAAGCAGAAACCTTTCGTGCGTCAATCAAGCGCCTTAATCACTGCACTACAAAGGCCACCTTACGTACAATTTGTTTTAACAAAATAGTTCTAACGGGTGTACAAAAATTCACGCAAGAAGTAATTTTGATAAACAACAAAATAATAGATTTATAAAGTATAGGGTTTTTTTAATTCTTTTAATTTAAATTGAAAACATATAATACAAAAGTATAATAATAAAAATACGTATATAGTTTTTTTTCCACTTTTATTTATAAATTTTTACCAGTGACCGGGTTTCGTCGTGACCGACATCAGACTGGTGTCCGTCACGACGAAAAACGGGCACTGGTAAAAATTTATAAATAACAGTGGAAAAAAACTATATACGTATTTTTATTATTATTATTAAAATGCAGTTCCACCAAGAAATGTCAGTAGCAAAACTCAAAACATAATTTCAAATAATATTCTTAGGAGTTTTTAAAAAAACTGATTTTTCGTATGTATTTATATGTTGAAACTATAATATTATTTTCAAAAGTAGAATACAAATTGAAACAGTCCCAAAAATTCCAAAATAAAACAAGCTTATAAGGTAAGGAAATGAATTCAAAATTATCCGTACATAATACAATCTATGTATAAAAGTTGTATACGGAATAGCACATTGAATCATGTAAGGCGAAGAGAGTTATTGAATCAGTTATGGAACAACAACAAGAGGGTGCTGATTTTTTTAACAAAATAATTTTCAGATGAAGCTCATTTTACTCTTGATGGTTTCATTCACCGTTAAAATTACCGCATTTGTATTGGTGGCATCATTGGACCAATCTACTTAAATATTAAAGATAGTTTTTATTGGGCATTAAAAAAAAATCCTATTTAATTATTAAAAATAATATTAATACAATGCGTACATACAAAAATATTTATACATAACCCCTAAGACCGCAATGTTCTCTGTATATTTCAAAAAAATATTTTTTTGTTGCATCCATCGACAAGGTGTTCTTTGAACCCTGTCACATCCAAAACCATGATGATCAGTATGGGCAAGAAGACATATTAGCATATTTTTAAAAATATTTGGAACAAAGAAAATTAGTAAAAATAAAATTTAAAAAGAACAAATGGTTGCTAACTTCTGCAGGGGAGAGGCGGGGGGTCGCGGCCGCGCGGTTAACGATGTGTCAGACTTCCCCCTCCCCCCTCCCTCCTCATCCCTCTACCCTCCTCGTTTCTCCCCTGCAGATTATAGCAACCATTTCTTTTTTAAATATATATATTTTTTTTAATTTTATTCATTCTAAAAATTTATTTTAATGTGCCAATATGTCTTCTTGCTTATACTGATCATCGTGGTTTCGGATGTGCCAGAGTTTAAAGAACACTTTGTATAAAAGTAAACCCGTACCAAGATCAATGCAAGTTGTAACACAGGTAGGGTATCGCACCTGCAGGCAGCACAGCAAAATGCGGCTTGTCAGGTCACCAGTTAAGCCTTAAGCCTAGATTGCAAGATTTGGGTGTGGACGACATGTGGCTTCAACAAAATGGTGCCATATGCCATGAAGGCCAAAAAATAATACAATTACTGGATGATTCATTTCCTGGTTGTGTAATTTCCTGTTTTAGTTATCAGAATTGGCCGCCCAGATCATGCGATTTGATGCCCTTGGACTTCTAATTTTGGAGCTTTTTGTAGTTTAAGATTTATGCTAACAAGCTCACGACCACTTAATAAATCTTGAAAGAGGAAATCGAGCGCTGCATCAATGAAATTTAGCCACATTGAGTCATGGGAAATTTCGAGAAAAGAGTGCGTGCCAGCAAGCCGTGGAGACTGTTTACCCGATATACTATTCCATACATAATCAATTTGTGAATCATTAAACAAAAAACTGTGGTTTCTATTTTGCGTGAATTTTGGGACAGCCGTTAATTGAAATGTTCTTGAACCTACATTGTATTGTAAAACTAAAATACAAACTAATGTTTCACGTCTACTCTGCCAGGAATCGAACCCGGGACCTCCAGAATTGTAAGCAAATGTGCAAACCACTACACTACAAGGTGGACATATCCTCACTGGATTTCCTTTTTAGGATTTTTACCTGAGAGTAGCCATCGAGGTGTAAACGCTCGTCTAAGGTTCTGGTTCTATTTCACATGTGGAACTTTATTCTTCATCCGCCTGGACACAAAAAAAAAACAACATTTACTCATTCAAAAACATAATATATGTATATTGTAAATGGCAGGTTTGTTGCTATGTTCATTAAAATTTTTAATCAAAGATAAATAAAATAAATACAAATAGTATAAAAATAATAATTAAATTTTAATGTTTATATTCCCGTCGAGAATTAGGGGTCTTACTCAAAAATATGGTATAAAGTTATGCCTTGGCATAAATGGAGAGTGCGGGTGGAAACTCCACGCTTATTATGCGTGGGCGTAACTTTATACCAGGTTTATAAGTAATACCCAAGAAGTATCAGCTTTCATATTAGCATTTACTGGCATTCCATATGCTAAGTTATACTTTGCATGTTAACCTAGCCGGATCGAAGCGGGGGACGGGGGAAAAATATTTTTCATTTTCATTTTTTAATAACTTAATTAAATAAAATAACATAAAATAATAAGGATAAATTAGACAGCTAAAATTCATCTTGCACACAGTAAACTCCTGGAAATTTTAAAGCTAATACACGATTCATTGTAAAATAGAACATGTACAAGTACGTACATTTCGAGGAGTGTTCTGCTTTCAGTCATTCGTCACTTGTCACTTGCACATTATCAGCAACCTGCATTGATCTTATGTTAGTGCTTCTAAAACGGTTCTAAAAAATGTACCTATTATTATTATACGCAAAAAACCATTTGTTACAGTTTTTTCTTTAATTTGTAGTAATAAAATGGCCGGATAATAATTTATTTTCTGCTTTTTTTACTGTAAGATACGAAAAATAACGTATAATACCAATAATTGCTATCCTGTTTTTTATTTATGTTTAATGAATGGCCGTATAATAATTTATATTATGTTTTTTTATTGTAAAATTCGTACAACACCATTTGTTAAAGCAATTTTGTGTTTGTTATAATAAAATGGTCGTAAGTATAATAATTTTAACTGTCTTCTTTATTTTGGAAAAAAACTTTACGTTACGTTGGTACATGTTGCTTAGTATTTCTTTCCACCGTCGATATATTAAAGACAAATATAATATAATGTAATACATAACAATACAAATAATATGTGTAAACCCTCGCTTTACTATTTATATGTGCAATTATTTTAAATTCAGTTTTAATTTTACATTTGTTTATTTCGGAACAATTACATTAAATTGATTTGTTTACCGAAGTGTGATGTGTAATGTGAAATCTTTACTATTTCACCTAAAAAATAAAATACATAAAACATTTAATACCGCCAGATATTGAGTTATTCCGGTAAAATAGAGGGTTTGGAAAATATTGAACTGGCACCTAAAGCGTAAGCTACAAAAAGTGGCTTGGTGGGTTTTTAGTTTTAGTCAAAATATAACAAGTGAATTTTTTTTTAAATTGTAAAAATGTATAATTACGCTATTAAATAAAAATGTATAAAAAAATCTTACCTTCCACATGACAAAAAGTATACATACTCACTACAATTAGTGCCAAAACAATGCCCTATGCACAACTGGGTGCGGATCGAGAAAATATAAATTTTAATGATACGCTGCCCTATGCGGACCAGATGGGACCATGCGACGAGACGAAATTCGTAATATTTTGTTGTATATGAATATGAATAGGTACATTGGGGTAATTTCAGACCCCTTCAGAACCGGCGTAATTTTTTGAGTTTCAGTACGGTAAAGGTTAATAAAATAAAATGAAAATAGCAGTGATTCTCATCAGTAATATAAACGGTTATTTATATATTTTACATTTTTCCGTTTTTCCGTTGTAAATTCGGAAAATTCTTCATAAAAGATTCGTGACCCTAGCAAAGTACAACCGCATTTATTTTGAAGTCTATCTGCCTACATATTCAATGGAAAAAAATGTTTATGCGGGGCTTATATCGACTAAGCTAAGCCTTCGGATTTGAGATAAACAAAGACATAATATACGTACTTCTAATATAAAAGATTCTCATATCCGAAAGGCTAAGTATTGCTGTATGAAAAACATCGTTGAGAATAAACCTTTCAACAAATCAAGCTTTATTTTATTAAATATTTCACATTACCGTTTACTGCGTCTCTTTGTACTCTTGTTTGATCGTTATTATTTTC
This sequence comes from Micrasema longulum, assembly GCF_059751315.1. Classification (NCBI taxonomy): domain Eukaryota; kingdom Metazoa; phylum Arthropoda; class Insecta; order Trichoptera; family Brachycentridae; genus Micrasema; species Micrasema longulum. The sequence continues at coordinate 86,452 of NW_028278728.1, read as the reverse complement.
GATGTAAAAATGACACTGTAGTTTGTGCTTTCATTCTATGAGAGACTTTTATCATGATCAGGCGTGAAACATGCCGTCGTGTGTGACAAAAAAATGCTTTAATTGCAATAAATGTTATTTTCACAAGTAGGAAAATACATCAAAAATATCATTTGTATTTAGAGTGGATTTTTACGATTCTAATGATTTAACTATCGGTACATTCAAAACAAGCATAGATTTATAATTTTCGGGTTTAAAATGAGCAGATACAAAATGACTAGCAGTTGAAATCTCGTCATTTCGAACTCACGCGTTATGACCGCCGACGGCGCTTCTTATGAACATTGCGTATAAGTTTGACGCCTAAACGTCATACGTGCCGTTTGTTCCACGGAGCGCAAAACGTCTCGTTTTCTAGTAATTCAAAATATGCATATTTAAAACATTTGTAAAAAAAAATATTCGGAAAAAACATTAATTTTTATTTTATTTTATTTTTCTTATAAAAACCAAACACATAGAATCTATATAATGGTTTCAATATGTCAGAAAAAATATATACATAACATGTGTCTCAATTACATTATGAGAATAACTTTTATTAAAACATAATAATATTTATGCCAAGTACTTGTTTTAGTGTATCAGTTTTATTATTGTACATGTTACGTGTTATTGTAATGAGGGTGAGTATAAATATTTATATTGTGTGTGGGTGCATTTATTTATTTATTTTACATAAACCGTTTTAGGTTTAAACCGGTTTAAAAACGGTTATATTTAAAAAATAAATACAATTTATGAAAAAAATAAGATATTAATTTAGTTGTCTCCTAAAGCAATTTTAAAAAAGTTAAACAGTTGCCTGCAGTGTCGTTTCTATAGTAACGAGTAACACAAAAATATAAATATGAACTGCGAAAAAATATATGTGTTTTTCATACATGCATAATCACATGTGTATCGTGATTTAATATCTCTATTTTTTTTTCAATTTTTATGGGCTACGCATTATTTGCTAAGAGAGGATGGAAGAAGGAGTATGAGTTTAATAGGTTTATGGTGACCATGACAATTGAACATCATATAACAGGTTATATTGAAAGGTTGTTTGTTTTGTGATTAACAATTTCTCCAAATTCGCAAATCACCTAATCAATTTTAATATTGACTAATTAAAATACAGGAGTTAAAATCTTACATCCATAATAAAAAGTTAAAATTTAAAAATATGGGAATATTTCACATTAGGAAAGCTTTGAAAAATAATGTTCCTTTGATCAATATTCAAACAACCTTTCAATATAGCCCGTTATAAGATGTCCCATTGTAATTATCACCCTAATGATTAAATTCAAGCAACTCCTTCCATCCCCCCTCCTTTTTTTAGCTATTTCTCAAACAGAAAATATTTTAGTTATCTAGTCAGTGCTTGTTCGTTCTAATCAATGCGTGTGCTTATTAAATGGCATGTCGTGTTGGTTTTATAATTTTGTGAAACAACTATGGTGAAGGTGTATAGTGGGTTTTGCATGTTAGTTTAATTGGTGTCCTGACGAAGAGACAGGTAAATATTTAATAACATTTAACAAAATGTTTGACCACAAAGTTAATGCTTTAAATAATAAATATATAAAATATTACGATTTTAAACATATTAAATATTAAGATTTTAAACTACATTTTTCCATGGAAAAACATAAACTTAAACATTTTCCTGGATTTACGTTTTTTAACCCATCTTAATAAATAAGGTCACCTATCTTCAACTTGTTTAGCATAATACGGATCTTATGAAGCGTGAAAAATAAAATACCTCCCGAAGTCTCTATGAGAAAAGCCATAAACATAACATTATAAATGATATAATGGAACACTGAAAAGATATATTTGCTAGGTTCTCTCATACTTGGTTCGTAAATTTGTAAGCTAAATGTTTTGTGCACCTTAAATATGTATATCTTGGTCTACCTAGAAGACTATTATTATGAACAGTGCTGTATTTGTGATTTGGGAATTATTTTTACAAAAAGTTAATTTAGAATTAAAAAACTACAGCATAATTTAGCAAACAGTTGTCAAAAAGAATAATGGTTTTCAAAATATATATTAATTGAAAAGTACATTTTTTAATTTTTTTTTACTTTAAACTTGTAATGTTATTTGAAACGTCGATTTTAAATGCATTTTTTGTACTTTTTAAACACTCGAATTGTTTTTTTCTTAAAGCTAGTTTTTAATGATAGAAGTGATGTCCTACCTCTGTTGCAATCAATATTCACTTCTGTTTTTATGCCCGAATGGCCAGAATGTGTAGAAAAGCAAAATTTTCAGAAAAATTGGAATCCTTTAGTATAGATCTTCCGGCTATTTGTAGATCGCTTTGCCATTCAAAACACAGTGTGGAATGAAGATAAATTGGCTTGGGTTAGCTCTAAGTTTTATATATCGATCGTGTTCTTGAATATATTTTATTACATATTTTATTGCCCTTGTTTGTCTTTGCTGAATAGTTTTATTTTCTTTTTATTCAGTTACGTATACATTTTACATACGTTTTTTCATATAACTGTTGTTATTGGCTTAGGCCATATATATATATATATATTTATATAATAAATAAATAAATCAGAATGGTAACTGAACATATCATACTTTTACAATATTTGTACTTGTTGGTTAAACGATAATACCTTTTCCCCTCTACGGATGTGAATCTTTACTCCATGCTATAGCTCAAAATATGAAGCTTTAAAGCATTATTTAGAAATAGTACTACCAAAATTGACAAAAATAAAATAAAGGCGTAGCAATTCGATCAGTTTAAAGTAAAAAAAACAATTAAAAAGTCCAATTTAAGCATTATGGACGATAGTAATTTTTTGATCCGATGGTATTGTTTTTTTTATTAATTTATTTATAAAAAAAAAATTCTCTTGTTTGCAGAAGTATTTATCTATCAATTTATACATCAACGGTTCAAAGAACCTTTTATAAAAATAATATAATTTACAGAAATGATCACAGCAGTGCACAATAATTATTTTGTACATAGTATGAAATAATAAAATAATTAAAACAAAAAAATTAAGTGAACACATAATAAAAAAAGAAACATAACATCTCTAAATAAAAAATAACAATAACCATGAGAAAATCTGAAAATTGAGAATAACAAGATAATAATAATTTTAAAAAAATAATACAACATTACTACTTAAAAAAATATTCGTTTTTTGAGCAATAAAATAAAAATTTGAAAAAAACTTAAATTAACTAAATAATACCTTTTTTAGTGATTTCATCATCATCAGTTGGTTGTAAGAAGTTGCCATTTGGCAATAAATCCACCAATGTACAATTTAAATGATATCAAACATGTGAAAATAAAGAACTAAAAAATCACGTATTCCAGGAAACAAAGTTAAATTTAATAATATACTTAAAAATAAATTCATTACTTTTCTAAAGAATAATGAGCGATAACACATATCCGTTTTATTAAAAAAAATTCTGCTTAAATTTTTGTACTATGGCGGGCTTATTGCCAAATGGAAATTACTTCCAACCAACCATTCAAATAAATGTGTATTTTATATATTTTTTCTTCAAACAAATAGAAAAAATATAAAAATTAAATAAATTAGATGCAAAAATGCAACAAGTAATGTGTTTCTTTAAATAACTTTATATTCAGTACAAGTGTTCAATGAGAAAGGGGGAATAAAAAGAAAAAAAAAGAGGAGAGATAAGAGAAGATAAAAAAAGAGAAAGGAGATGTTTGTTCGTGGCCCGTATTCTATTGGCAAGTTAAATTTATCTTGAATATTATCTATATAGTAAAATTATTTTTTCTGTATGAAAAACAGAAAGCATTTACAATTTCTTAACATGTTCAATTAAAAGTTACCGACGAAGATACTTTGAACTTCAATACAAATATATACATTTTCGTACATAAATATCGATGTTACTTTATACCGTCTCGACATGTACCAATGAATATAAGGTTTGTAATCGTGGTCTGCCCGCCTGCCCGTCTATCTCTGTAGCAATGTCTCGGAACAATGTCCTGTCTTCCAAATTCTTGGAAGACAGGACATTGTTCTTGTTCATACGTGGACAATGGCTTGGCCCTGGAACAGAATAATTTTGTACTGAAACATCGTTGAAAGTATATGGGAAATGATTCCAAAGTCGAGCAACTTGGATAATACGTACCTAAATGAATTTGAAAAAGGGGAAGGGAAAATATCACATACTACGAATACTGATAAAAACACGTTAAATTGATTTAGAGAAATTGGTTGTATTTTCAAAATCAATATGGATGTTGTGGGGAAATTTTTTCATTTAAACGTTTGCAAACAAAGTTCAAAATTTACCCAAATCGTGACGTATTAGGGGCGTGGCCAATGCAATGGATTGTTTTCGGGGGAATTCAAAATTATAAATTTAGAAATATTTTTTATGCTGCTTATCAAAAAAGTATTTTTTTACTCGATAGTATTTCATATACCCTTAAAATTTAAAAAAAAATCATATTTATTTATTTTATTTTATTTTATTAACATAAACGGCAAATCTGCCTTCTACAGACATTTATAATATTAACATATTTGGCTTAATATATATATTTTTTTTTTTATACATGAACATATATCCCTATTATTCTTGATGAAAAGTACTCAAGAGAGCGGTTTAAGAATATTAATGAATCCGTAAACCATGAATTGATAAGCGCTAAAATTTACTGTGTGTACATCTGTATAAAAACACAACGGGTGTTGTTACTTGTAATAATGTATAATTAGTGTTTTGCATATTAAATATATCATCATAAACTGAAAAAATCGATATAAAAGTAAGTCCAGCAAGTCTGCTAGCATTTGGACATACTTAAAACATTGTTGAATTAACTACCCGGTAAAAGAAGTACTATAAAAAATTGATTTTTTTTTGTTGCTTGTAGTTGAATTGGTTCAGCCAGATGAATCTCACCCACGCCCGCGTGATAAAGGTTTCAGCTCTTTTACTTCACAAAAGTCATCAGATGGAAGAGTTGAGGAAATCTGGATGTTCAAACATAGGCAGAATGGTGAATGTTACACAGTGTGTAAAGAGGCCACTTAAACCAGCCAACGATAAATCATAAGCCCTGTAACTGCCTAGACTTCTTAATTTCCTTCTCAAAATTGTTTTCCCTCTCTGTCGCAACAAATTTCAGTATTGGATTTTTCATCGAATCCCCAACTGATTACCTATTTAATAACAAACGTAACAGTGAGGAAATTGTACAAATTTGATATTTTAAAACTCTGTTTTTCCAAAAGCACCGTATAAAAAAAAAGTCAGTAAACACTGTAGTCACAACAATAAACAAACATTTGGCGGCCTCCGTGGTGTAGTGGTCAAGACGCTTGACTCACACACGAAAGGTTTCGGGTTCGATTCCCGGTGAGAACACAAAAAAATAAAATGTGATTTTTCTCAAGCCTGGGTGTTCTGTGATGTAATTCACCACTGGAATTGGGCCTCCTGGCCTGTTGTGGTGCAACAAAAAAAAAAAAAAACAAACAAAACAAAACTATTTCTTTCTGTTTTTTTGATAAAAAGTTTAAAATTTTGTAAAAACTAGAATATAATTAATTTTCGAACTACAAATTATGCTCCCAGAAGTTAAGACTAAAACTATGTGCATTTTTATAATATGGATAAAATCAAAGTATTTAAGTCCAAAAAAATCTAATGATTTGAAGGAAATAAATTGTATAGGAAAATATACATTTTTGTGTTTTAAAAGAAATAGAGGCATTTTTAATTGGACAAATTTAATACCTTATTCATAAACATTATGCCTTTACTAATATTATTCCTAACAAAATAAGCTGACAAATTTGTCCTTTAATTCACTATATCAATTTCCTTAATTTAACCTAGATTCGTGTTTCCGTAAGCAGAGTAAATAAACAAGGCAACAGAATCAAAATGGTTTTACCGCTTAATAAGCCTTTTGAAATTCAAATCACAGACCGTGTGTGTTTATTTAATTAGATTTGAGTGCTGAATCTACAACAGTTAATGATCATTCGAGTTGTTAAGTGATTCTGATTGCAATCGAATTATGTATATGTATATAATATAAGATTACCAAAAAAACATATTATGGCGGCATAAACTGAGTTTAGATTAGGCAACAAAAAAACATTTATTGATTAATTAATATGTTTAGTATTTCCAAATTCTTTTTAAACATGAATTAGATTTTACGGTCTAGGAAGTTTATCAAAATCAATATATAGCACTTCCGAATAAATTGAAAAAATATAAGATTTTAAGTCAACACATTCGCGGACACTTTTTTCTAATAGGATCTACTCATATGTTGGAGAACAGGAGAACCTAAACCCAAGTTGCCTCTTCTATAAACCTGCGGAATCACGTCGTCCTGGAAGGCCGTCAATGACGATCTTTAGACTTTATTCAGCGGAATTAAGGGGCGCTGGATTGACACGGGAAGAAGCAAGAGTGCTGGCAGACGATAGGGTCTCCAGAGGCAACTGGTGATGTCCACATGCTCTATTTAAGAGTGGATGTGGAAAAGAAGAAGAAGAAAAATAAATAGCTTTATGTAAACAATTACATCCAAAATAAGGAGCAATCGTTAGACTCTATCCGCTTAATCAAAACAATAACAATTAGAAGGAAAAAAAATGTACATTTAAATAAAATTTGAACACGGAAAATTAAAATAAAAACTCTTAATTAAGAAGCCAATTTCTGTTTTTTTTCCGATTACATATATTATTAAATCGTAAGTCAGCAGGAATTAAATAAAAAATTTAAGATACTGTATAATTCAATATTCTTCTGCTATATTTACTACTTGTTTTAGGGTTATTTATGATTATTATTTTAATAAATTTTAAAAGGATGAAAATTATACTGCTCTAAAATGATGCAGAACCACAAAATTCCGTGAACTAGCAGAGTTTTGAGTGATTAGTAAAGGAGTCTTTTGATACCTCTTTGATTGAATAATTCGTCACACGACTTGGAATTTTTTGGGATAAATCTTCCGGCTTTCTGTAGATCTCTTTGCCACGGATTAGCATGGTCTAGCTCAAAGTCTTATATGTCTTTCGTTTTAATGAATATATTATATACCATTATTATATTGCCCTTGTGCGTGTTTGTTACATAGTTTTATATTATTTTTGATCAGTTTCTTGTATAAATGTTTCTCTGACTCAAACTATTATTATCATAAATATATATATATATATATATTTTTATATAACTTTAAGATGCGGAAAATTGTATAGTGACACTTTCGTTGCAGACTGTTCTTTTCTTAAAATTTCTTGAGTTTCACGTAGGCCAGAGCTTATTTTATTTTACTGCTTCTTTTGGACTGACTTCTTTTTGACTTGGTCTTTGCCGCCAATTCCAAAACGAGAATAACAGCTTTGACGGATATTCCAATGATACGAGCAAATCTTCAAATGCTTAAAAATATACATAATCCGATTTAACCGCGCTGCTTTATGACACCGTTACATATTTTGCTGTTTCATATTTTGACTTTTTCTTTATTGCTACAAATTTTTAAAAAATAATGCAATAGTATTTTTCCGACTTAAATGCTTTGTCTTTGAATGAGTCCCAAAAATTACCAAAAATTTTAAAATGCGTAATCTGCTGATCAAAAAGAAAACATATTTTATTTAGAAACAAATTTTATGTGTTTTTTTATCAGAAATACCTTAAAAATATACTGTTTTCATGTAATTTTTATGTTTTATTTTTTTCAAGTCGAGATTTTGAAAGAACTGTGTTTTAAAATAGCAAAATCGTATGATTAATTTAAATTTTATCAGACAACAGCCTTAAGTAGCAAACACTGAATGGATTTCAATAAAATTCGAACAGGATTTTTTCCCCATCACCTTTTTTACTATTTAAAAGCTTTTCCTTTTAGTAAAATGTGAATATTGGAACAACTAAATTTATACGGGCTTATAAAATTAGAAACTGTTCCTTTATTCCCCTTTTTCGAGCAATATTGAAAGGCTACTTAGAAAACATGTAATTTAGTATATTGGAAAAACCTTTTATGTTTTGTACAAGCTTTCATGAGTTACTTCTCCAAATGTTTTTTCTAGTTTATTCAAATTCAAAATAACTTAGTAGTTAGTTTACGCTAAAAAAACAAAACAATATTTTACCCAAAAATCGTGAAAAACTTTTGCTGAAAAAATGAAAATCGAGTTGTTGTTAATGATATTTGAATCAGGGGCCTTATGCTGGACTCATTCGTCTTTAGAATCGTATGTGACTTCCGTAATTCGACGAGTGACAGCATTCTAGAACCACACATACGAATGCAGTCAAACGAAAACCAATCGACTTTATCTCGAGTGCCCAAAAGCACTCGACATTGACAATCGGATGCGACATCGTAACTTCAGCTGTCAAACTTATTTCTTGTGAAACGCTCGGCATTCATGTTTAAATATCGAGTAGGTATGTTTGTTGTATTTTAACTTTAAATTTACAACGCTGATCAATGTTATGATGATGACGTATCAACAAATGTGCAGCAAATATAACTGTACTTATTTTTAATCCATTATCATATGAAGTTTTACTAGAAACATGATTTCAAAATTATTTTATCGCTTGTCAATGTTAAAATACGTATTAAATATATATGTTATTCAATATGTTTTTAAATCCGTTAAATAAATATGGAATATTTCTAATAACATGTAGATGTGTGTTATGTCAAAGACAAATAATAATTATTAATTTGCAGTGTCTCATTAAATTTTTTATTTTATTTTTACATTATTATGTTCAAAATAAAATAACATTTCCATAACAAAATATTCAACGGAAGAAGTTTGATAGCAAACAATAAAGGTTTACGCGTGGGAGGAGACCAGAAGAGACATAGATAAATACGGATTTGTTAGTGTTGCCACTTTCTCATTCGTCTTTGTAATTAAATTGTAGGAGGGTTTTCAAGAAAAGCATTATGACAAAGCAATCGAAATGCCCAATCTACTATTGTCGAGTGAGTCACAAAATGTCACATCTTTCCAGCATAAGGCTCCCGGAACCTTTGACCGTGAGTCCACGACACTACCTTTTATATGTATATGAATATAAATTCTTAAAAGTATTTTTAATAAAAATGTATAAGTTTTGCACACATTTTTATCATACTTTTTATCATTTGTAGATATTTGAACAGGAAAATAAAACCTCTCTGAGAAATTTTAGTTCGTCATAATATTGAAACGGAAAATGGTTGCTATCTTTTCCAAAATATTCAAGCTCGAGCGAATTGGACGAAATGTGGAAACGCGAAAATTACGTTTTTATTCAGACGAGCGCGTTTCTGAGTGATATAATGAAACAAGGAAGCTTTTGCTTCTTATGTGGAATGCCTGATTTTAACACTGTATTCACCTTTTTTTACGATAAAAAAACTGAAATAACCTGAAACTAAAGAGTGTATTTTAATAATTTACAAAAAAAAAAATCTTCTTGATATTTTTTTTCGATCAGTGCTGCAAAAGAGCGTTTATTTATTGTATTTTCTCTTCAATCCGTTCCTCATGTCTGAGGATGATGATTGCGCCTGGCTCCAGGCATGGCTTGTTTATGAAGTCTTCCTCCATCTGAAACGGTTTTGTGGTCTTCTATTGGCAATTGTCAGTGATGATTCTGAAAATTCAGTGACTAAGCCGCTCCATCTTGTCGGTTGATGTCCACGCAACCTTGTCCCTTCGACACTTCCAAGGAGAATACTTTTCTCCAAACTATCAGAGTTCCCCTGGAAACATGTCCAAAGAACTGCAGGATTAAATTACTTATTTTAGAACCTCTTGTATTTCAATATTTCATTTATTATAACTAGTTTATTAACCACTTAGTCTGGAAACTTTTTGGAGTGATGTTTTTTTTTAAAACAGGTTTATTTTACGCACTCTATAATAATATAATAAAAATGTATAGCATTTCTGATAAGGTACTAAGTACGCATTTGAAAAAATGAAAATTTAAATTTGTTGATTTTATTTTAATAGTAGTTTTCGGAAAATTATTAAATAATCTAAAAAAATTCATTAAATGTTCGTTTTTGGAAGTAATTTGTAATTTGGGAAACAGTTTATCAGTTTACTTTGTTTCTAATTTACTATCCATTGAGGTAAAAAAATATTTTTCTATATTTCAGATCAAAAAAGTTATCTAAAACTTATTTGAAGTCACAAAGTTGTTTTACCGGCAGGATATCATAACAATAAAAAAAGTACTTGCCTCCAAATGTTTCTTTTAGTTTTGCTTTTTTCTTTATTGAACATTTAACGTAATCGGGGCATCTTTAGTGATAAAAACTTTACTAAGATGCTTGATTGATATATTAAATTTTATTGAATAACGATGCAGTTTTATCATATATGGTCAAAAGGAAATAAATAAAATACGTTCAATTATGAAGTGTTTAAAACCATTTGAAAATTGTATGTTTGTACATTAAGTCATTTGTATATCCACGCATGCAAAAAAATATAGTTAGGTTTCTTGGACACGGGTTTACTACCCTTGGACACATTATTTTTTTATTTTTTTAATGAGTTGTTTGATAACAAATTTTGTAAACCACTCTTGAAGGAGCCTCGATCTCGTAGATAAAGGAAATAATTAGCTTAACCAAGAGTTTGAACGATATTTTGTATCACAACCATGAAGTTTAATTCAGAAAATTCTACAGAAAACATCAAGAGTACGAGTATATTGTTTTTTCAAACAATTGTTCTTTATATTTAAGACTGTTTGATTTTATTGGAGTAAAGATAGTACATATTACATATTATAATAACGGAAAAAATAAATTTTATGCATTATTTTTATGTTCTTTATTCTTTATATTATTTATTATTATTTATTTTATTTTTATTATATTTTTTTTTTGTCTATTTGTCATGTCAATATTAACTTTACGAAGAGCAGGCTTAATGTTTTACAAGAGCCGAAAGACAATTTTAATTTTATTTAAATATTTATTTATTTATTTTATTTTATTTGGGAAATCAACAGTTCTACATACATATTTTTAGTAAACAAACAGATATAGTGTATAAACTCAGAACTAATAACAGATTTCCACATATTATACAAAGTTAGTAAAGAAAATATATTACATAGCAAATAAATACATACAATTTAAAGCATAATTTGGTTTAATGTGTTTTGAGAGCACTTTTTAAAATAATTCATCTAAAAATAAATCTCAAAAAATGCAGGGATATAAATCAATTAAAAAAATATGCAAAAATAAAAAATACACTACTCTTGAAAATAATGGTCACAAAAGCGGCGGAATAAAAATAAGCAAAATAAATACCTATTTTTATGCGTTCATATGACAATTAGTTCGGTTGGAGTTAGTGCATGTTTCAAAATAATGTAAAATGTTTCCTTCGGTATGGAATATTTTAAAGATTAAATTTGCAAAAAAATACAATAATTTTCACGAAAATGGCACTATGAAAATATTTATAATAAATTTATGTTTGTTTATATGACAATTAATTTGTATGTAATTGATTAAACACTATTCATAATACAAGTATGTGCATTAATTTACACAATGAACAACTGTTATACCTACAAAATAAAAAAAAATACTTTTTGTAAATTTATTGTTTTCAATTCAACCTTATTTTATATGTTTACCCTTATTTCGGCACATATAAATTGTGACCATTTCTGTATTTTATAAATATAATTCGATTAAGGCTCCTGAAACATAACTTACAAACAATCATACTTACTATCTATATTGGTTTAACATACTTATTTACTTGTACATTTTACCTACTACTGATATGACAACAATAACCAACCAACCAAAAATAAATCTGTTAATAAATATTTAAAATTCAGTTAATTAATCTAACATGTTCAACATGCATACTGTCCTTCTTGTACATCATATCACGTATGTTGGATTTATAAACTTAGTATGCAAATTATATTTTATTACTTTTTAACTACGTTTTACAATTTGTACAAATTGGCAACGGCCGTAAATAAATAAATTAATTAATTGTCCGATATTTTGAGTATCAGTCATTTTTTCATAAAATAATACAATAAGGTCGGTTAAGTCAGTTTGTAAAAACAAATCAAATCAATTAAGAGATTCTCTTTGTGCAAATAAAAGATGTAGATTTTTAAAGTCAAATATTCACAAGAAGAAGATATTTCGCAGAACGATAATTTAAATAGGATTATTATTGTTATAATTCTCGGCCATCATTAGCGGCATTGCTTCAAAAATTAGGCACAAACAATGAAAAATTGTCTTAATTTCGTACCATTTTCCGCGACCAATATAAAATCTGGGTACAAATTAGGCTTTTTTTCCCTCTGTAAATAAAGCAAAAACATTAGGTACTTGACTTCCTTTAACTAAATTCTGTCAGACTTTCCATCTCTTTGATGTCCCTAAGAATTTAATAATAAAGCTATTTTAGGAATCAGCAATCAAGAAAAACGTGCTCTTCACGTAACCCTCGCAGATTTGCAAAAGAGGGTTTATTTTTAAAGGTGCCTAATTTTAAGGGTAAAATATGTATCCAGAGACAAAGTATACCTTTTCCCTTGATGGTTGAGCTTTCAACTGAGGTGTCACAGATGTTTAAATTATGTCATCCCCACAAGAGCAAAACTAAAGGGTATTCCAAGGGTTATTTCACGACCGTTCTTTTATTAAATTTATTTTTCATGAAATAGCGGCGGAGGGCAACATTGAGATTTTTTCCATTTCCTTTAGTGCTGATCGACAAAATTAGCAATTTCAGAAAAAAAAATTACCATATGAAAATCTAAAAATACTCGAATTTCAAAAGCCATTTTTTTATAATAATTTTTATTACAACTATAAATTCACATCAAACAAGAATCTTCAGTTTCTTAAATTTTTTTTACTGTAAAGTTTAGATAAATATTTATTTATTATATTATGACTTATGCGGTTATTTTATGCACCATGTCATATCGTTTTTTCAATAATTTAACAAAAATAATTTTATCCTTTTTTAATTTCTTTAGAATTTGCTATTGACTTAGAAACGCATAAGTTTGATGACATGTCACATTTTTTTATTTTATTAAAACCCGATCAACTTAAACTTTACATTGAGTTACCAACACAGCGTGACAAAGGCTTGATGAATAAAATAAAACCTCTTGTGTTCTGTGTTTAAAATATGAACTTAACCAATAACAAGTAACAAAACTTTACACTTTAGAATATTCACGATCGGGTCTGGATTGTTATTGCAGCATTATTAAATTCCTCTCCGTTCTCTTTTTACTCTACTGGGGTTGAAAGCGCCCTTTGATACGTAAACCTTTTTGCCACTGCGATGAGATTTCACACAAACGCCACTTCCCAAAATAAACCCTTTTTTCGAGCCGTGTTGAGCGCTCGGGGTTACAACATCTACATAGTTGTTCGTTGACCAAATACAAACAATGCACTCAGATTCTCTACCTTTTCTGCAAATTTCTATCGTGCTGCAAGCTCTATGATACATAATAATATTTTCGCTCTACTATTTTCAAAGAGAAAACCTTTAAAGGATTTATTAACAATTTCCTCTCTATAAAATATTTTTGGCGTTTCGTCAAGAAATTATAAAGCAGTATAGATTAATCAATATTGCATTTTACAAAATGGCTTAATTGAAGATAAAAAATAGCCTCCGCTTTATAATTAAAAATAAACGAATAAACAAAAGCTCATTCTGCCTAAAAATGTTATTAAAACTCATATGTCTTTCACTTTCTATACTGCAGATTAGCGTTTATTAGATATTTTTAGTAGCATATATCATAATTATTTATCCCCTTAATCTTGAGACTTTTCGGTGGAAAACAATTTTAAATCAGGTTTATTTTACACATTCACATATACGAGTATACAATATACATTTATTAATTAATTTTTGAACATTTACTGTAAAGAACTAAGGAGATATTTTTTCAGTTTTTTCCCTATTCATTTAAATATCTTCCATGTTATTAAAAGTTTTCGAGAGATTATTGAACATCCTTGAAATATCGCAATTTAATGTTAGTTCTCCGAAGTTATTTGTGATTTGAGGAACGACCAGGGAACCCTTATTTTTTGATCTAGTGTTGTTTGTATGTGTAGGAAACAAGTTTTTTTTATATATTCCGGATCAACAAAACGGTCGACAAACAATTTGCAGTCACAAATTTCTTTTACCTGCTAGACATCACAGTTGTCACCTATAAGTTTTGCCTCAAAAATCTTACCAAAATGCAATTACTCGAACAGTTGCAACCACAAAAACTGTTTACATCACAAGTGTCATCTAGTGACAAAAATCCGTTATATTATGGTATTTAATATAAATTTAACAATATAAATTTAGTAATATAAATAAAAGTGGAATAAAACTCTAAACGTAGTTTTATTATTATAATCAAAATGCAGTTCCACAAATAAATGTCAGTAGAAAAACGCAATATATATAAATTAAGATTTTTTATTTTTTTATTTATTGCGGATATCAACAGTAATACATGTAACAAAAATATAACAAAAAAAATATACAGAGAATAAAACCAATGACAGATACCCACAGAAATACATTAAATACACGTACAATACATACTAGTGTGTTTGTGTGAGCGTAAGTGAGTGAGAGGGTTGGTGAGTGGGTGTTATATTGGAATGAGGGTGGACATGTGTGTAAATATCATTGTACAAGTGTCAAAAATATATTTAATATTAAGAATTAGATATAAAATAAGATTTCAAAATAGAAATTACTAAGTATAAGACAAAAAATATGTGTTTTAAAATGCGCATTTTAAATTTTTTTTTTTTTTTTTTTTATTTAATGCACAAAATACACAATTTTACATAGCCACAATTATATGTTTTTTTTATGTCCCGACTTGTTAGAAAATTCCGTGTTAAGTCGGGACTCTTCGATATGTAAATCAAAAATCAAAAATAGTTATTTACATATTAAAACAATATACAGGTAATCAAAAAAATATGCAAAATAATCAAAACAATATACAAAATATACAAAATAATAATAGAAAAATAAAAATAATAAAAATTTATAATACATGTCGAAAATGGAATCAACAGTTATATAATAATACGTATGACAGTGATGACATACACATATACGATATACGTATATGGATAATAATGAAAACAGCAGCGATGTTATGCATTTATTCCCGAAGCAATCTCATACAGTGGTCTCTACCCCTCGATACAATCCAGTTATGGATCTTCATCTTAAATATGGACGTTGTTTTGGAGAAATTTATATGTTCATCCAAGACGTTGAACACTCTTGGAGCTATATATGAAAAGTGTCTCCGAGCAAACATCGTACGCGTTCTCGGTATTAAGTAGTTTAGGTTACGCGAAAACCTCGTGCATTCTGTTGGGACCTCCTTTCGTAGTCGCCCGACCAGAAAACTGTCAATACATTCTTGATATAGATTTGACGAATATCAAGAACTTTTAACAATTGAAATAATGGTTCAGATGGGTAGGTCGGAGGGCACCGAAACATAACTCTAAGAATAAGTTTTTGCGTCTTGATTAGGGGGTTCATGACAACTGTCGAGCAACCTCCCCAGCCAATTATGCCATAAACAGCCACCGATTGAAAAAATGTTAATTCGTTACAATTAAAGGGATCAATAAGAGGAAAGTTCAAATTATATTCACCAGCAAAACGTATAAGTAGAGAGTTCTGGGCATAGTTCGTACGAACTGCTGGCACATGAAATAGAGAGCTCGACGTGTGACGGGTGCGGTAGCCGGGGACATTTAATGATAACTCAGACAAAAAAGCCGGACTATCGAGGCGTCCACTAAGTATGTCATGAAGCACCCCCATGTCCAACAGTAGACTGCGATCTTTTAAAGTAAGAAAGTGTTGTTTTTTGCAGGAAGATATATAATTGAGATCGGTATACCTGCATCTCCAGTTAAGATGTCTAAGAAATGTCCATTGAATTTTCTCGAACTTTTCTTTATGTGTGACAAATTGTGGAGACCAAACAGAAGAGGCATACTCGAGCAAACTGCGAACATGAGCAAAGTAGACCATTTTAATACACGCAATATCTTTAAATACCTGACATGTACGAAGTACAAAACCAAGGTTTCTATGTGCACGGGTCAGTATGTCATCGAAGTGATTCTCAAATGTAATCTCACATATTATTTATGTATAGCTATTGTACTAAATGAAACGATGATTTTATGTATCAGATGTAGTTTTGTGGTTTCTTATCTAGTTCTAATCATCCCATTCAATTTGTGTCTCTTTCAAAAATTCATCAGTGAGAAATGGCTTAAAGCAAATTACGGTACGTACAACCGTCCGCTTGTACTAACATTACTTTCAATTGCACGTGAAGCTAAGGGTTTATTCTAGTAACAGTAAAAGGATTTTTAGTACTTTATACATTTAACAATTATTGTTTTCAAACTATTGTAACTAGGCAACACGACTACTTAAAGAAAAATAAAACTTTTGTATAACTAACCTACTTACTACTTACCTATATACAGTATTTTTTTAACATTTATTATAAAAATAAACGTGCAGTTTTTACTGGAAGTTTGCTGTGCTTTCTCTCCATTTTTTTCCTGCACGAGCTTTGCAGTATGGTATACTAAAGTGCTGTATTCGAAGCAGCCAGTTCTATTATTATGAAACAATGGCGAATTCCTGAGTAATTGCAAAATACCGCCAACTCACCGCCCACCCGCGCCCTGTTTCTTGTATGTAATGTACAAGTACTAACTCCGACCAAAAACATCTTGCCAACGCCTACATCTACAATCACATATCTGACGAGCTCATTGTTGTTATGGTAGAGAAAAAAATCCTAATAGAAACCCAGAGTAAACCTAAAAATCTGCTGAGATGTTCTTCATGACACCTGAAACATATTTTCTGGGGTATTTTTCAATCAAAATATAAAAATAAAAAAATATGACCTTCACTCAATTGTCCGCACGACGGCACTCAATATATAAGTTTCTTACCTAGTGTCTTCATTTAAAAAAATTCATTGCCGAATGATGACTGACTGAAGGAGCTCTGCGTAATCTAGTAGTATTTACATATTTAATCAGAAATAAATTAATCCAGATATATATAAGAAATACATACTTAATGGTAAAAAAAGGAAAGTTGATTCTTTTCTTTTTGTAAGCTACCATATCTGTATTAAGTCATAAATAACGGTGTAAAGAAGAAACGTAGAACGAAGATAGACGTTTTATCAATTGTTAAAATACTTAATGCTTTTTTTATATTATTATTCCAGTAAAATGGCTACAAAGTGCAGAATCAATAAAAATGTATATTTGAAGCACTTATGGTGGTTTTAATATATCCCGCCATCGCTCAAATAACGGTGAATGGATCCACCCTGCAGTGACTTGGAGAAGCGCGTTATTAGAGCTCTTTAGGCGTTCCCATATGCTCCAGGCTGTTTGGCGAAGTAGGGCAGCAAAGGTGTTTACCCGCCCAGCTGTGAACATTTCGGAAGCACTGCAATACCTAGGCAGTCCTAATAATTGCCTCTATGAATTATTATACGTGACCCTTTAAGTGATGTCCCATCTCTGTTGCAATTAGTTTCTTTTTTTGTTTCCAACCGTGTCACCAGCAATAAAAAACTGCGGTTTATCAAATCTTCTTAAAGAAACTTTTGTTTTTATGCCCCAATGTTCAGAGTGTGTAGATTAGTTAATACGTCACCCAACTTGAATTTATTTGGGAGAGATCTTCTGGTTTTTCGTAGGTAGATGGTTAGTTCGAAGTCTTATGTGTTCATCATGTTTATAAATATATTGTATACCATTATATCATTGCCCTTGTTTGTCTTTGCCACATAGTTTTATGTTCTTTTTGTTCAGTTTTTTTGTACATTTAAACCTGCGCTTTTGTTCAGAGACACCTCTCTTTTATTGATCTGAGAGTGTTTTGAAAGAGCGTATTAAACTCACAACGAAAAAAAAAGTTTTCAAGATAAACTTTCGGGACTGAATTTCCCTTAATTGAGAGGATGTGAGTTGGAAAATCATCAACGTATTACATCAGAGATGGAAAGCATTTTAGAGAAATGAATAAGAATTAAAAGCCATTTACGGGGCTCTTAGGAACTGCCAATTTATTGTTCAAATGGCAATTTTTTACACCTTGTAATATCCAAGCGTTGCCTAGTACGTATTTATGTAGGTGAAATAATTAATTTCAATGAATCACTCACATGAGTAAAGGTTTCAGCTTCTTTAAATCACAAAAATCAACAGATGGAAGAACTGAAAAAACATGGATGTTGAAACTTAGGCAGAATTGGGAAAGTTACACAATGTGTAAAATGTCTCTTTAAACCAGCCAATGACAAGTCATGAACCATGTAAATGTCTATACTTTCATATTATGTCCTCTATAAAATGTTTTCTTCATATGCATTGTAATTTAAATTTAAAATTAGGTTGGCTACTTTCCTGGTACTTTTAATAAAACAATTATTATGAAATAAACGTAATTCATTTTGAAATATGAATTACAAATAATATTATTATATTGATAAAACTAACGCTTTCTACAAAAAAAAACTTTTCCAATGCGGAATTTTAGTGCTACGTAAAATACGACGTAAAAAATGTTTTCGAAGCTTCTAGAAAATATATTTTAAAAAATGTTTTGATAAAAAGGAACTACAATATTTGAGTTTGTTCAAATTTTTGCAGACAAAATACTGGATTTCACCCCCTCGGGAGTCATTAGGATTAATAAATTACAACAGGGATGAAGAATACCTTAAAGAAGGGAATATGGAAGTCTAGGCATTTACAGGGCTTATTACCTATCATTGACTGGTTAAAGAGGCCACTTTTACACACGGTAACATTCACCATTCTGCCTATGTTTAAACATCCATATTTCTTTTACTCTTGTATTTGTTAATTTTAATGAAGTTAAAAAGCTAAAAGTGGCTACTTTAACCAGCCAATGACAGGTCATAAGCCTTTTAAATGCCTAGACTTCAATATTCCTTTCTTTAGGGTATTCTCTATCCCTGTTGAAATTTGTCGAAAATGAACTACTTCGAACTACGTCACAGGTACTTGTCAATCGACTAATCAATTATGGCGTTGATAATACGAAACATATATATATATTTTTAATTATTCGTTTTGACATATTTAAAAAAAATCACCGAAGCTTCTCATTTACATGGCGACTAAACGAGGCTGCACAAATTGTAAATTTCAGGTGTTGACATCATGGATTTTTATCGATTACCCCTTTTACTATTCGGAGCCGTTTTGTAATAAAAATATATGTATTTCGGATAAAATGACAATCCCGCTGCGACACAAATAATTTGAAAAAAAGCGGAATTTAAACATTAGTTCTGAATCCTTATCTTGGCATAACAAAAAAATATTTTGATTATTGTTTTAATCAATGCTTATTATAAATTGTGATAATACAATTGAGAAAGATAAATATGGTAAAGCAGCTGTTACTAAATGCTGTTTACTCGTGTTTTGATTCATGAGAAAAAAAATTGATCAAATATACCTTAAAGGGTGTTCCGCAGAACCCTGGGGTTCCGTTAAAGGATCACGGGGGTTCCAAGAGTTAGGGCGAATTGTCACAGAAAACAGGCAGTCAACGTCAGTGTTTAGATCGGTAAACAGGTTGGCTTTTGAAAAATGCCGCCTATACGTGCTTGCGAAAGGAAAAACGCAAACGATTAAGATCAGACCTTGCAGTAGTTGAGAAGGCTTTTGCTTGGTGAATGTGGTTCTGCTTTTCCGTTTGTATCAACGTACCGATGTGCGATTGGCTTTTCAGCTTACGCCTAACTAGACTTGATGCCGCTCAAGATCTTCGTATTCAATTTCCGGACATTAAACCTAAATTTACTGCTATTATAAGTAAAACGGGGAAAAAATTACGTTCTTCACATTAAATACACGCAGTTATTTTTTTTAAATCAAAATAAAGTCTTTCTTTTCAAGTCGAACATTGCGCCATGCGAACAATTAAGTGTCATCATGGGTCTTAAAATAGGTATTTTTGTCAATTTTATTTTTTTTATTTATAAATAATAGAACACAAAGTATTTTACAAGTATAATACGTTGAATTACATTCCCGGGAGTTACAACAACTCAATTCGGGACATAAATAATATAAGCATTAAGAAAATAACACATATTGAGAACAACAAAGAAACAAAGCAAGTTTAGCACCTTTATAACTAAATATACAACAACAATATATTCGCCTCAAACCATTTCTTACACAAGCAGAATAAATATTTATAAAAAAACGCTTTTAAGAATAAAAAAAAGTGGTGAATCTACTAAAGGAGATAAGGTTATTAACATCACATGCCATGCAGATGATGCTGCCATAGTGATGATGAGAACATATCCATCTCAGTTAGGAAACATCTGGATGTCTAAGAAATGTCGTATAGTACAATGAACACATAATTATTGGAAACATAATTCGGATATACAAAACGTGTGTCAGACCAAATCATGGTGTATACAACAGAGGCGAGGATAGATAGAGAGAAAATAAAAAATAAAAACTTTATTTACTTTTTTATTGACGAGATGTAGTTCCTCGTAAATAAATTTAACTTCACAAACATCAACAGATGAAAGAATTGAAGGAATATAGATGTTCGAATATGGGCAAAATGGTGAATGTTACACAGTGTGTAAAGTGGCCACTTAAACCAGCCATTGACAGGTCATAAGCCCTGTAGATGCCTAGACTTCTATGTTACCTTCTCTTAATTGTTATTCACCTCTGTTGTAATATGTTTATATAAACAGCTCCCCAGGGAGTTGAATCATGTCCTTGTCTACAAAAATTTTGACAAACTCAAAATGTTGTTGATAAAGTAGATCAATTAGGGTTTCATAGCCAAAAAAAATGTGACCCGTCGTCAGATTGGATACAATGCTAGAAAAAAAAGGGTTAGTTTTTTTTTTCAAATAAGTTTTGCGACACCACACGATTTTGAATGGTTCATATACCAAAGTGTAAAGTTAGATTTGAAAAGTTCGTTCACCGATGTCCAGAAATTTGGAGCAGGCTGCTGTGGCAATGAACAGGCACGATTAATGTGCTCTCCCTTTAGATTTACGACTATTCGTCCTACGTGACTGAGTTAAATGCTACAAGTACGTTTTAGGGATTGTCCTCTTTTATTTCAGTACTCTTCTATTTTATATCCTGGACGTTATAGTAAGAAGGTCTATTTAAAATTTGTATGTTTTATCACATTTAATAATTTTCCGAATCAATAAATGTTCTTAAACAACTGTTAATAAATGTTTAAGAACTCGCCTCCTACCTAATAATATTACATATTACAACAGAGATGCAGAACATTTCAGAGAAGGTAATATAGAAGTCTGGTCATCTACAGGGCTGGTGACCTGTCAATGGGTGTCAATGGCTAGCAATCTTTGACTTCACAAACATCAACAGATGAGAGAATTGAAGGAATATGGATGTTAAAATATTGGCAGAATGGTGAATGTTACAGTGTGTAAAATGGCCTCTTAAACCAGCCATTGACAGGTCATAAGCCCTGTAGATGCCTTGATTCTGTATTACCTTCTCTTAAATGTTCTTCATCTCTGTTGTTATATACTATTATGATCGTTTAGAGTACTTTTATATCTTTGGATAGATTTTTTAAGTTCCCTGGTTGTTTTCTGCAGATTGAGAAATGCCGTTTTCTTGATTAACTCTTGATTTGATTTTTAGATGGTGATTATTATAGCTTTTTGTATTGAAGCGGCTTGGTTGTTTAACAGAACATGGAATTGACTTAACTGCACCCAATAACAACAATATCTATTTTTTTTCAAAATTGTGGACTGACAGTTTTTTTCAGTGTGTACAAACGAAAAGACGGGTACCTCTCGAAATTGGTAGACATAGAAAAGTAGTTTAAAACAAATATTTAGAGACGTAGCCTCGTGTGACTTTTTTGTTCCCAAGCAAAAAGAGAACTGTAAAAAGACAACGTTTCGCGACCATAGAGGAGATAATAATTGAATCGCTGACGGAACTGAAATCCACACTAAAAAGTACCATCTAAAAAAATGTTTCGAGAAATAGAAAAAGCGGTGACGTCAGAGTACTATATCCGATGGGGACCAAATTGATGGAAATAAAAGTAATATTGAGGAAAAAAGATTTTTTGTCATTACTAAGTTTAATTTATTTAAAACTTCAAGTACAAAGAATAAGTACTTTGGCTAGCTTATTGCTAAGAGCAATATCTTCAAGCCAACCAAAAATCAGACTGGTCAAAAAAAGAGTTGATCAAAATTTTGTACTAAAAAACCATAAATATATATCAAAAGATACATACATAAAATGAAATTTATAACCTAGTTAATTAACTCTAACAGCGGTTTTTTAATTAGGATATAAGGCTTGCACATATTAACTTTTTTTTTTAAGTACATTATGTTATACATATTTAAAAATTAAAATGTAGAATCAGATAATAAGTTTGGAAGGAGAGAGAAAGAGGAAACAAGGAAAAAAGGGGGATAAAAATATCAGAGTACTATATCCGGTGGGGACCAAATTGATGGAAATAAAAGTAATATTGAGGAAAAAAGATTTTTTTGTCATTACTAAGTTCAATTTATTTAAAACTTCAAGTACAAAGAATAAGTACTTTGGCGAGCTTATTGCTAAGAGCAATATCTTCAAGCCAACCAAAAATCAGACTGGTCAAAAAAAGAGTTGATCAAAATTTTGTACTAAAAAACCATAAATATATATCAAAAGATACAAACATAAAATGAAATTTATAACCTAGTTAATTAACTCTAACAGCGGTTTTTTAATTAGGATATAAGGCTTGCACATATTAACTTTTTTTTTTAAGCACATTATGTTATACATATTTAAAAATTAAAATGTAGAATCAGATAATAAGTTTGGAAGGAGAGGGAAAGAGGAAACAAGGAAAAAAGGGGGATAAAAATATCTATTTAAAAAAAAATAGTCAAAATTCAGAGAGTTCAGGATACTGGGGATATATTATATACGAATGTTTCAGGCATTTCTTGAAGGTGGCTAGAGAACGTGCATTTTTTTATATGAAGAAGTAGCTTATTTCAAAGTCTAGCAGCATCATTACTTTTCGCACCTAATGGTGCATACGGCACTGATTGGTACACCAATTGCAGCGTATCTTGATCGTTTTTATTACATGAAGTTAAGATGGTCTGTTTTGAAATATTCTAGTGTAAAAACACCCTTTAAAATAAATATTTCATATCAACTATGTCGGGAATCGAACCCTTGACCCCGAATCGATTTTTTTTTTATTTAAACAAATTTCGTGTATTATTTTTAACAAAGGGTGTACGATTGTTAGTTATTTCCTACTAATAAAGGAGTTGGAAATCAAATTAGACTTTCAAATTTAAGGAAAATATAAACAATATTTTTTACAGTATTATTAAATGGTGATATTTAAAACAGTATTTTTATGGTATCCTTTACAATTTAGAATTTTTCTAAAAAAACGTACAATAAAATAACGTTTTCAAATAAAACAATGTAAATTTTGCCAAATTTTCATAATTTCATGGGTTTGTTTTTCCGCTTAATGTGGCACATTTTTTCATACCAGAAACAATTAAAACATTGCCTACGGATGTAAAATAAATGCCGGGACTGTGTTATTCACAATTCAGAACAATGTATCGTAAATTACGCTCAGGAAATTACAGTTATCTCAGCAATGTTCTCCTAATGGCTCAGTCCAGGCCGAATGTGAGATACGGGGTTATGTGGCACAACATGTTTAGCCAACTCAGTACTATTCTACGAAAGTCGGGAAATGACTGACGTAAACTTTATCTTCGCGATTTGAAGACGTCGGACTAAGTGTTTTTGCTTACACAATTCTGTTTATTATTTTGACGTTCACGTTTTTAAAATTTTTCTTTCAATTAATAAAATTGCGGTAATTAATATGAATCAATAAAAAATAATAAAATAAAAAAGTTGCAACAATTAAAAAAAAAAAAAATGTATTAATTCATATTTTTAATAAATAGAGAAATACTAGAGTTCTTATTTTTTATTCAAATATTTAAATTTTTAGACCATTTCCTGAAAGTCGTAAATAACTTGTGCTGAAGAAATTGAAATCAAGTTGCGGTAGAGAATGGTATGAACCCCAGACTTTTAGCCCGTAAGTCCACAATATACCGTTCTTATGAATAACCAAAATGATTTAATTTTAGAAGTTTTTTCATAGTACACCAAATTGAGGTCTGCAACTCTAGCCACATGACCACATCCTATTTCAATGTATGCTTTGTTTTTAACCAATTATTTATTAAACAAATTACAACAGGGATAGAGAATACCTTAAAAAGGGAATATGATAAACACACAGTTCACCCTAAAGATGGCTCCTGCAATGGTAGCTGAAACGTCGGAACAAATCCAACACACACGGTATCACCCAAAAAAGAAACATTTTGATAACAGTGACCGTGAAAACCTTCGCACCTATTAATTTAAAGTTTTTTTTTTTTCATTTTTGATTTGATAATGTATCCAAAATAAAACAAGTTTATTGGATTATAATTCTACTTTATTTTTTATAAAATATAAAAAGGATATATTGTGACGCGTTTCGTCTTGTTAGGACATTTAAAAAAAACCATCTTAAATATTTACAAAGTTTCCTTATATACTAAAAATAATTGCTATTTTATGTTTGTGGATTTCTATACAAGTCAAAATAAGTAGAGTAATTAAAATTCAATTACGGTATACTGAGTGTGTTAGAGGAATATTTTGGTTATATTGGAGAAAAACCTTCCATTATTTAAAAATATTTGTATTATGACTTTAAAATTAATATAATAATTATAAAAATATTGATTTCATTTATACAGGTTTATTTTGAAAATTATTGTTGAAACTCTACATTGGTGTTTTACACAGGTTTCATTCATGTTTAATGTCAACTAAGGTAAAAATACATTCAGATTTTATAATATTATTTCATTTTAATTTAATTTATTGGGAACATGACAAGTTTTTATATATTTAGTAGGTATATAAAAAAAATTATTTTAATCGTAATTAATTTTTTCAAAATTAAAAAAAAACAATATTTTACGGCGTGTAAGAAAATATTTTTCATTTCAAATTTCCCGTAGTACTGAAGTTCCCCATTAGACCCCTCACATATAAAATACGAAGCTTCAATTGCACAATTTTTATTGAAAAGCTCATTGTATTCCGATAAAGGTCGAAGGATATAAATTGTCATACATTATGTATCTTATGGTTAGATTTAACCCTCTGAGCATAAATGATACTGCTAAAGCGGTTATTTGTACCGAAGTTTGTCGGTTTACTAGTGGATGTAGTAACCTTAATTACCTGAGCTAAATCCACCAAAACCTAACCCTAGCGTGGCCTAACCCTCATTTAACCCTTAACTGCCGGTTCACTTCACCATTGGTTTATGTGTACACACATACATACCGGGCCGACGAAACCCACGCGAGTTCCGACATAATGCAACGTCATCAAAATAGGGTTTTGGGTTCTTATATTTTTAAAGCCGAACAAACATAACAAAGTACCTGCTGCGCTTTGATATTTTAAAAAAAAACATAGATAAAAGGTCATTTACACGTGGACAATACAATATTTTTTGTCTCAGGACTCGACCATTATCCTCGAATAAACAGTATTTTTTTACGACAAAAGATTATTCCGAGACAGTGTCACCGAGATGGGGCAGGCTATCTCAGCGAAACAATGCTTATCACCACCACCGCGTGCGACCGCATAGTCTTCGTTTGAACGCGCACAGACAGAACCTTATGACAATGGCGATTTTCTCGACGAGTGTGCGTCTCTTTCGGGTATATTTTTTTGCCGAAAATAAAGGCGGAATTTTTTTATTTTTTTTAGATTGTTCTTCAACTATTCTAATACATCTTGGAATAAAATATTTAATATCGTTCGTGAACCCGCTCATAATAAACGCCGCCGTGAATTCATTTTTGAATTTTCGTATAATCCCAGCGTTCTATCCCGTGCGATCGAGGCTGTTCACGGAGCTGAGACAAGACAATATTGTCATATCTGTTAGATTGTCTACATGTAAACGATACTTAAGTCATTAATTTAAAAATACTTGGTACACTTCTACTTATTTATTTGACCAATTAGCGCTTAATAAGATGAAGTGTACCAAGTATTTTTAAATTAATAACTTATATGTAAATATAGTTATTACATCATTACAATGGAATTACATGAAGAATTGTCAATAAGTAATTTTAATTAAAAACAAATTAAAAAAGATACTTAAGTCACTGAATAAAAATAACCACTAATTGACTTGACTCTCACGGAAAGTTCCAGGTTCGATTCCCGCTGAGGACACAAACATTTGATGTAATTTTTCTCAAATAATAACTCAGCACTGTTATATGGTAAAATAACCTAAGAGGCAAGAAAGGTGAAGTAGGATTTAAATATAGAATAAACCCTTTGAAAACCGAACGTTTTAAAATAAAATATTCTGGTTTGCCTACTAACTCAAAAGAAATGACTTTGTTTAGTTGGTTCACCGACAGGCACTAACACATTGACATATGCTTATAAAATATTCGAACGCACCATAAATACGTCAAAAAACGAGGAACATTTCCCAGGTAAGTTTTGTTGACTTTCCATATTAAATAATTATTTTTTTTAACCTTTTATCCACTAGAATAAATGGTTTAAAAAAATAATGATTAGGTCGATCATAAAAAGCTTGATTTGAAATACTGATTTGATTTTCAACTTGGAATTATTAGTCAATGTCCAACAATCCTTTGAGTTTTTACATTTTTTTTAGGCTAGCACTGTATAACACCTGTAGGGTCCATAGTCCATAATCAATGACACACACGTGTTGAATTAGTTCACCTGAAGTAGACTAATGACCGATGATGCAATGTCATCATTTTCTATCGAATCCAATACATTCGTGTAATGCAACTTATTGTACTGCAGTACGTTCACATCGTCCCTACCATGAAAAAATGAACTACAAAGGAACGTCGTCTATAAAGAGACCATAGGACGCAACGCCAGTCAGTCGGCCCAACAATTTCAGTTGGCTTCCGTCTAGATTGACCACGTCACTCAGTTTCAGCATGTAGTTTAACTGCAGTCTCTTCAACCCATCATCGCCACTACACTTTTGCTACACAACCGAGTGCTGTATCTTATTTGACATGTAATTAATACGCATTAAACAGCGACCTCGTATCTTCTCTGTCAATCTCTAACTGGGGTAGGAGCTTCAAACAACCCTCAACAACCTAAATCCTACCCACCTCCTGGAAGGTTATTTAGATAAACATTTTACTTTTCATTATATTTTTATTAAAAAGAAGGAAATATGGGAGTCTAAGCATTTACTAGGTTTTTGGCATGTCATTGGCTAGTTTAAGTGGCCACTAAACCTATATATTGTCCGGCTAACTTGTAAAACTTGTAAATATCAAACTCGCTTTTCTTCAGGGGAGAGTAAAAATGTTTTTAATTCAGTAACGAATGGTTAGGAAGTTTTTTTCTTTTTTTTTAATTAGCAAAACTGAACGTTTTAAAAATATACAGATTTTTTGAAGCCCTAACAGAAAACGCCAAAATATCATTCTGATCATTTGTGGCCATACAAGTTTTACAAGTAAGGGTGACGAAATGTGGTGTATATGTGGATTGTTATTTTGATAATCCGTCCCACAGCTCGATGAGAAATTGGCAATCTGGCCCAGACTAAAAAAAAATGTTTATGCCCGACAAATAATTTATTAAAACATGTGTTTTCTTCAAACAAATATTATGCAAAAATATTTTTTAGACTCAAGATACATACAAAATGTTGGTACATGGAAGTAAACAAAAAAACTAATAGATTAATATTCTACAAAATATTTTTTAGTACTCATATTGCTTTTGGCGATTTATTTTCTACAAGTGAAAACATAATATATCATAAGTATACAAAAAAAACTCAGCAAAAAACACAGTATGAATCTTAATAATGTGTAGCATTTACATTATCTGTGAATGTGATTGATTTATTGCACTGAAAAAATAAAATTCACTGTGTATTTTAACAAAAAGTTTTCTCGTTTATTATAATAGATTCTTAAGAATGAAAAGAACTTCGTGATAAAACAGAGGGGACCAAAAAATGCTAATCTAAAAAAAAAACTATTGGAAAATCGATACAAGTTTCTTGGCAATCTTCCAAAGGTGAAAACATTATATTGCGTGATACCTTTTACACTGGTGTTGATTCAGTAAGAACATAAATTGATTGTCTTTTCAAATAGGTTATGGTCCCGTGGCTAGCGTCGCAGACTCAAGGATCAGAGATCCGAGGTTCGAACCCTACTCTTCCTTTACTTCAATAGTGAATTATTTCATTATCATCATCATTCCCTTTCCGCACCTAATGGTGCATAGGGCACTGCATCGGTACACTAATCGCAGCGTATCTAGATATTTTTTGTTACATGAAGGTAAGGTGATCAGTCCTACGCTTCAAGTACCAGTCTAGGGACTATGAAATATTCTATTGAAAAACACCCTTTTAAGTAATGTCAACCATGTCGGGAATCGAACCCGAGACATCTTGCGTGGTAGGCAAACGCGCTGACCATTAAATCACGAGGCCGACTGAAGTATTTACAACTCATTAAAAATGGCCACAGAATTGAAATATTTGGGTTAATCAAAAGAACGCCAATATTTATTTTTTATTAAAAAATATCATTGGCATTTTATGATTTCATAATTAAAATATCATCATAAAATACACAGTTTAATAAAAAAATATATTGTAACCTATAAAGTAATCATTATCGGATAAAATACACTTACGCCAGCGTTTTTCCCAATCCTCAAAACTTTTTCAGGCATGCAACTTTTTGGTTTGACCTTCAGCTCCGTCAGCGATTCCGTCTTCTATGAAAGCAAAACGTCTTTTCCATCTTTGGAAAAAGGGAAAAGTTGCAGGAGGCCAAGTCTGGTGAACAGGGTGCCTGATAATAATCAATTCTTCTTGATGCTTAGCAATCGCGATGGGAATCTTCCCTTTCAGAGAGGTTTACCTTTCTTTTTTTCCTTCAATCAGTCATGGCTTACAATCTTCTTGGGTTATTTCCAATCACTGGACTACGTAGTTTTTATCAGGTTGTAGTAAATTTAAAAACAAACTATTTGTTTTTAAAATTATTGATTCCCCATCGTGCTGCTGCGAATATTCTAATCTGAACACATGCTGTAGTCTTGTTCCTTTCCCCCACTTTATGATTACCGAATGGAGATTCTCGCTACTATCCGTGGCTCTGTTATATGTCCTATCGGATATACAGATTTGGTGGCTTCCAAAACGAATTTCAAGGCTTTTAAAAAGTTTCTTGATCATTTCGGTATGTGGGGGACAAGCTGTGCCCCGATTACAATGGGAAGTAAAAAAATAGTTTTCTGGATGACAGCAGAATATGCAAATATTTTTTTCTTCTTAATTTGTTCAATTATAGGTTCTGACGAAGATACTTTAAATCTAAATGCAAATATGCTCATTTTCGTACACAAATACAAGTGAGAGACAGTCTAAGATAACTCTGTTAACTCTCCATTGTGATCGGCGTATAGTTTTTTTAATGAAAATGTACAAACAAGCCGCGGGGCATGAGTGGTCTTTCGTCATTTTCGCTCTGAAAAAATCTTGAAAATTCACCAATTACATCAATACGCGTCGTAGTATAAGAATAAAATAAATTGTATCCAGTATATTTATTCAAATTTAACTTTCCAAATACGATGTGTAATTGTTCATTTGAAGATTACAAAAATTACAACCTTATCATTTAATAAATAAGACAGATTATGCAAGTCTTTTATCTTATGTAGACTCGTGTTACATAAATAAAGTTAAATAAATACTAATTTAATGACATAATAAAAATTTAAGATATATTACCAACATTGTCAAAAAGTGGTTTTAAATTAAATTACAGATTTGCGCGACATAGTTAATCATAATAAAACATCCAAAGAAGTATGAATTTTTTCACCACATCCCTAAATACAAGATCCAGGAATGAAATCGCCAATTTAATTATTAATTAACGTCTGCCGTGTGAGAAGGGTAGTGACACGTCCTTTATTAGACAACCTGCGGGCAGAAATCGTATCGCAAACTATCCGAGCTGAGATAATCACATCATATCACCTCCCGTCATTTCTCGGTCATCATCCCTTCGCGTCTGCTCAACGTGACGTCATTCTTTGACCAACTTTTCAAACGTGACGCGAAGCAGATGTGACGAGCTGTTAAAGTAAGCCGCGAATTAAAATGTTCATATCTGGCTCAAAAAACAGAGTTTCCCGTTTTATCGTACAAAAATAAAGAATTGTTTTACTCGTATCATATTTTTAAATGTTGTCTTTGAAAAAGTTACGTTTTTTGCCGTATTTTTTTTATTCATTTTACGAATTACGAAAACGTACACTCTTGATGTATTCAAGGCTTTGAGACATCTTAATTTATTGCAAAAGAAAGGATAAAAAAATTGAGAAGGGTATATGAAAGTCTAGACATTTGCAGGGCTTATAACTTGTCGTTGACTATTTTAAATAGTCACTGTGTAACATTCACCATTATGCCTATGTTTAAATATTCACATTTCCTCAACTCTTTCATCTGTTGACTTTTTTTAAGTAAAAGAGCCAAAACCATTATATGTATATTGGTGAGATTGAGATAGCTGAATTATTTCACCTAGTAGGCAACGCCTTAAAACACTGTTTTGCTTAGCAAGAAAATTTTCAATCATTCAAATAAGTAAATGTGTTTTCTCTTTCCCTAAACTTGCTTTTGGGACTAGATTTGAAAAAAAACTGTCATATCTCATTACAATAAACTCCAATTTAATATTTTTATTTTAATTATTTCAAATTTAAATTGAGTTGTGTTGTTGTTACTAAGTACTTCCTTGTAATTGAGTATTTTTTCATCAAAACAAATAAAGAGTTGTGGTCCCGTGGATAGTCTCGTGGACTCCGGATCAAGAGGTCCGGGGTACGCACCACGCTCTACCACGACATATTTCCCATTTTCTAAACACGGTTATTAAAGTCTTAAGTAAAATGACCCCGAAATACTTACGTAAACCATACAAACGCAAATATTTCTTGATATTGAAAAAGTAATAGGAATTTTCATTTTTTAAAAAAAAAAAATATTTCTTTGTCTCCATTAATGTTGTCGCCTTCAAAATAGTTCCCATTAGATATTATGCACTTGTGCCAGCGCTTCGTCCAATCCTCGAAACACTTCTTAAACTCGATCTTTGGGATAGCCTGTAGCTCTTCCAGCGATGCTCTCTTAATGTTATCTTTGCTTTTAAAACGGTGGCTCTTTAGGGTTCTCTTTATTTTCGAAAATAGGACAAAGTCACACGGAGTCATATTTGACAAATATGGAAGCTATGTCAAGGTTACAGAATTGTTTTTGGCCAAAAATTCACGAATCAGCAATGAAGTGTGAGCAGGTGCATTATCGTGGTGCAAAAGCGATGAAAAAAGTGATTGTGCTGACCATGTGTATTTGATTGATCAAAAATTGACAAAACTAATACTAGTGAGGGGTACAATGAAAGCTTGTAAAGTTTCTTTGTTTTGTTATTTCCGCGGTTTGATTGTAAAGAAAGATAAAATTTTCGCTTAATTAGTTTTTTTTAAAATTGATTGTGATATGCGAAACTGAAGAAAGACACAAGTCTTTATGATCAGTTTTAGGAAAGGGGTTGATGCTTTCATTGACCGTTCCATCTATTGGCAAGATTTGACGATGAACTATGCCATTAAAATCGAAGAACAAAGTGAGTTTTCATCAATTGTTTATGTGCCGGGGCGTCCGGGTCGTTCGTCATCTTCAACATCTTCACAGCCATCTTGGAAACGCTTATACCATTCGTAAACTCTTGTTTTACACATAGCAGACTTATCGTAAGCCTTTAACATTTCCCATACTTTTTTCAAATTATCTTTCCCCCTTCTAGATCAGTTTTGCCGATTGGCCCGTTGACGGTAAGTAAACCAGAAATCACCCACAACTCTCTTATCATTGGTTGATTCATATTAACTAGTGACGTCGTTCAAAAAATTTTGTTTTTATGAAAATATTATTTAATATGATATTTTTGTCGTAAATTTTCAAGAAACTTTGCAGTATAATTTAATTCTTTATTTTTTACCGCGCGTAAGAAAACATTTTTTATCCTATTTCCCACATTCTTAAATACAATTATACGTTATATAACAATCTATTTTACTTCTTCAAAAGTAAACAAAATAATTAAATAGTACTCAGCATCTCTATGTATACATCACACGTATTTTTTCATCGTAAAATCGCGGTTTCCAATAAAGTTAGATAGTAAACAATGTCTTAAGGTATTGTATCATACCCTTTAGGTTTCTTAGATGAATACAATGGGGGATTTGAAAAGAGGAATGGGGATTGGAAGAAGAAGAAGAATAGACTTTAGCAGCCATTTTAACCACTTCGTCATCTACCCCTAATTCAGGCGACGCAGGCAGATAAAGTTAATAATACACTATACAGGACGATAACGAAACAAAAAGTCAATAAAAATATAAATGAAATACTAATTTCGATAATTTTTTAAGTTACAGACTATATATCAGAGATTTGGGGTTCGAACCGCACTACCAACGGACTAGAGAATATAACACAGTGTGTAAAGTTATCATTTCAACCAATACTTATTTAAAAATTAAGAGATGGGTAAATCGAACGTTTTTTTTTGTATTTCAAGAAAATTAATAATGAATTCATTCATATTTAAGAGATATCTTAACAACAATTATAGAATGTTGAACACTGAATAGTCCTCCTTAGACCGGATTGTTCTAGTCAAAAGGACTCTTTCAAAGCAGTGCGTTTTTATACAAATATTTTTTATTATTCTTTTCGTACATTTTCAAGAAACTTTGCGGTACAATTTAACGCACTATTTTTTTACCGCGCGCAAGAAAACATTTTTTGTATCCAATTTCCCGTAGGGCTGAAGTTCCTCATTGGCTAGAGAAGCCCTTTAGCTCGATTGCATAAAAGAAACGCGTTCCAAATTTTTAATTTGGTTTCAATTTTAACAAACTGTAAAGGGGCGGTTTCAGTTTGCGCTTACGATTCTCGACCTGAGTACTTATAAACCATTGTTTTGCTGTATAATGTAGCTAACTTCTTAGTAAATAATCATATAATTGTTTTTGTTCGTACTGGTGACTCTATTAGTCAATGGCAGATTATTACTCTAAGGTACAAGCCGTAATTTCCCACTGAATACCGCAGTAATTATTATTAATATTTTATCTTTCTGTTTTTGGTTGGAAGATTTGAAGAATTTAAATATATTAAGACATCGACATACATAAAAAAATAGTCGAAGAAGGATCCATATAATGATGTTACTTACTTACTTCTCAAAATATCCCCTAAGATGCGTTGCCCCTTTTTTAGTGTACAGATAATGTAACTGAAGACGCGATGCAGAAGTCTATGTGAGGATTTACACAATATTCTAAGTAAAGAGATAAATCATATGGACTTGTCATGAGAGGGAAAATTACGCTTGATAGATAAAGTAAAGTCAATAAAAGTGTAAATTATAGCCGGAAACTAAATTCCGAACGCTCTTCAAGTGGATCGGAAGGTTTGTTGATGAACGACAACAGTTTACCTTCTCCTGGCGAGTTTTCTGTAGTTTCCCTCGTCACTAGACCAAATTTAATGCTGAGAAGCTTCTAAAACAGGCCACAGCCAAAACATCCCACCCGATGCTTACATATCGTAAACATATCAACAATCAGGTAAATTGTCATTTATTTATTTATTAAGGAAATCATACAGTCTTTATTTAAATACAAGGTACAAAAGAACAATTATAAAAAGTAAGACCAATTACAGACATCACATTAATTTATTATGAATGCAAGAGGAGAGGGGAAAAATAATTCATTTCTTAATATATACATGTACATAAAAAAATATATATTAAATAAAAAGTACATAAAAGGGAGAAGACATTGTATATTTCTAGTGAAAATTTACAACCAACACTAATTCATATGATGCAGGTAGTAAATGTACATATGAAAAAGCTTAAATTAAGAATTGAAATTAAAAGTCCAAATTTAAAATTTTAATTAAAAGTTAAAAATAAAACTTAAAAGTTTTAATTCAAAATTAAAATTAAAAGTTAAAATTAAAATTAAAAGCTCAAATTAAAATTTAAAGTTAAAATTAAAAAAGTTAAAACTAAAAGATAAAATTAAAAGTCAAAATTAAAAATAAAAGTTAAAATTAAAATTTAAAGTCAAAATATAATAGATTTAAAAAAAAGTAAATGAATAAGTAAGTCTTTGAAATAAATATAAAGCTCGTACATTAAATGCAAGGTATAAAATAATGAAGCTCGCATATTAAAATAAATAGTTAACGTTTCTGAAGACTCTAATTTTGCATACCCCTTGTACAGTGTTAACACTTCTTGGCTAAGCCAACCCTACAACAACTCCCCCCAGAAAATCTTAGGCGAAAGCTAATTCGATAAGAAAGTTCCGATAATTGATTTTGTTTGGGGTACAATAGAATTCTCGCCGCGATATTCAATAATGACTAAATTATTCAAAAACGTATTTTGATTCCGTAATTCGAGAATTTTCTTCCACAAACGGCTTAAGACTTCATTAAAAAGGACCTGCATTTTAAATTCAACCATCGAGGGATTAGAAAATTTAACTATTGTATTCTGATTCAATCTCATTTTTAAATATAAAAAAATTGAGTGTTTCTGTATTTTTTTATTGATAGATCAAGTTTTCCTGTTTCTTTTTTTGTAAAAGTTAATTTTTTTATTAAAAAAAAATAGCCGCCAGGTTTTATCGTGATTGACAGTCTTGCGGTCTTGATTTTGATGAAATTTAGTTGGTCGTTGGTTAAAAGTATTCGAATGCTAATGAATGCAAAATCCGTAGATGAATAAAAAATTCATGCCATGGTCAAATCCTATGAATATTTGTAAAAGATGGTCTTAAATAATGGACAATTTGAGTCGTTTCGAAGTTACTTTGGTAATGACTACGGAAGTTTGCTGCATCAGCCAGCGTTGGGAAAAACAATTTCGTAATTTTACCTGTAGAAGGAGCGCGGTAATGATCCTCCCAACGTTGCTGCGTATTTTGTTTTATACAGCGTTTAGCAAAGCTTAGGAGAAATTCTGAGAAGAAAGGTGCCGTTCTTTCAAAAGTTTCGGCTCTTGCTCTTTCATCTGCTCTCTCATTTCCTACGATACCAGCATGTCCTCTTATCCAGCATATTTAAATAATCATCCCTCTAATTTTTAGATGCTTAATTTTACTCTGAATATCTACAATGAATGGATTTACCGACCGAGTATCAGTTATAGCTTGAACGTCCGAATGGCAATCTGATAATATTTTTGCAATAACTCACCTCTCTGGTGGTTTTTTAAATAACCACTCGAGAGCATTTCGTATTGCGAGTAGTTCAGCCTAAAAAATATTGGAATTTTAAACGTTTTAACAAAAATCAACAGATGTAGATACTATGTATCATACCACTATTGTAACAGTGATCACCAAAGGCAGAGAATATCAGATCATGGGCCCTGTAAATAACTTAACATATATGTATTGACTTCGCAAAAAAGATTCTCCAATTTTGTTTATCGAATTACGTAATTTAAAAGTATAGTTCTTTTTTAATTTTTCTTATTATAAGTATTGATTTTAATTGTTAAACCATCATCCAATGAAAAACCACAATATAACTAAAAATGGTCTAGCCTAACTAAACACAGAAAATTCAAACTAGTCGGAACCTGAAACAAACAACCTCTGTACAGTGAAATAAATCAAAACATGTAGAAATAAAATCTGTCAATAAATTAATATTTAAATAAATACTGTATTGTTATCCATATGGGAGACCTTTTCTCTGTAACAAATACGTAATGTTTTGGTTGTCTTTATAATTATTTAATCAGTAGGTATGTATTTAAACCTTCCCTGTAATCCGATCTGCGGTCAGCGGGTCCTACCGCCACCGCCTGGGCCTGCGGGAAAGCCTTCCTTTAGAAATCTACCCTTAAAATTTTGCGGTTTACTAGGCCTCCTACCTTTACCTGATACAAGTCAATTAAATTTTACTATTAAAACATTGCTCTGCAGTTTTCTTTTACTAACAAATGTTATGTTTTTTATGTTTTCTATATTTCAAACTCATTTATTCATCGTAGTCGCTTAGAAAATAACATATTGTATTCTCATTAAGGTATTCTTAACATGAAACTATCCAACCTAATTACTTTAAAACGAGATGTTTATCAGTGTTTTTTTTTTATTTTATCATAATCTTCCTTTCCACACCCAGTATGCATAAGGCGCTGCAATTGTAAATCACATGTATGGTAGTTCGATCATATGTTACACGAAGGTAAGGTCATCAGTCCTACGCTTCAGGTGCCATTACCGGGACAATTAAATATTGCATTTCAAAAAACCTTAACAATTAATATTTCACGCCCATCCTACCAGAAATCAATTGAAGAACCTCAAGAATGGTAGGTGAACACGTCAACCATTACACAATAAGGTGGACTTTTCTGTACCCGATTTTCTTAGTGAGGATTTATACCTGAGACCAAACATGGAGTCGAAAGCAGAAAATTCCACTCACATAACTGTATTTTTCATCTGCCTGGACACAGATAATTGATTTATTTATGTTAATTTCACTGCTTTTTATTTTGATTGTAATTGATCAAAAATGATTTTCAGATAATTCAATTTAATTATATTTAATATTATCTATATCAGCCTCGAAGCCACATTGTCTGCACGTTTGCCTAACATGCAAGAAATTTCGAGTTTGATTCCCGGCATGGTTTAAATGAAATATTTATTTTAAATGGCGTTATTACACTAGAATATTTCATAGTCACTGGAATGGCACCTAGAGCATAAGACTGATCACCTTACCTTCGTGTAACAAAAACTCAAATCAATATACGCTTCGGTTGGTGCACCAATTTAGTACGCTATGTACCATTAGGTGTGTAAAAGGAACGATGACGATGATTAAGATAGTAAATAATCCACCATTAGTTTGGTCACCAAAAATTTTCATGAAAATTTTATTTTAAATGTTATTTAACAGGTACATTTTTTTACGAAAATCACGAGTATTAAAAAGTATGGTATATATTTTAAAAATTAAACCAAATACTACACGAAAAAATGGGTGATCTATTATTGTGCTTAACGTGGGTTTATATAAACTTGTCATCATCATTCCGTGTAAGCTCCCTAGTTGGAGCGTATGGTGTCCACAAATAGCCTCTAAGCATCTATGTCACCTGCCAGCTCCTTTCACCATGTCGGGTTCGCGTCCCGTAGAACGAACGCCGCGTCGCGAACTTGATAACTTAAGCTCGGGTTTCCTAGGACAGCGGTGCCCGTATTTTAACGGCCGTAGTGAACATTAATGCGGTTGACAGCCGTCGTAACGGTGACTAGAGAGTGGTTTCCTATAAAATGGTGTTGATAACACCGTTAAAAAATAAAACCACTCTCTTGTCACCACTTCGACGGCTGTCCACCGCATCACCGTTCACTACGGCCGTTAAGATACGGGCACCGCTGTCCTAGGAAACCCTAGCTTTAGGCAAGCGTGGTAAAGATCTCAGGAGCCTAGCCAAGGGTATCGTATCCGCTAGGTATAAACTAAAATACAATAAAATATTAATAAATAAATATATATTTTTGTAATATATGAAAAACAATGACGAGTAAAAGAAAGCCGTTTTGATTTAATTTTGAAATCTATTTCATTAAAAGAAGAATTTAACATTTAATGAAAGTGGTGTGGTGAATATTCAATATGCTACCCAAACATTGCAAAACCATGACCCGGATTCAATTAAATTAATTAGTAAAAACTGATTTCTGGGTTTAGGTCGAGAAAAATCTGAAAATTTACTCAAAAACATTCTTAAATAATAAATGGTATAAATTAATATTGTACAACTGTATAATAAATTTACTAGTAGGCTGTAATGTTATTGTTAATTTTGCATAAAAACGTTTGCCTTAAAACAGGTTGTACCTAGTTAGGCAGACTAAACATGATCCATTAAAATCTTTCACCTAAGTGTGTGTGTAGTAGATAAAGTAATTTTTATTTTTGTTAAAAAAACCATGATTATTATTATTATTATTAAATCCACTATTAGAAGTATTACCAGAGTATCTCTGTTTAAAACACATCTAAAGAAACATCTCCTTTTTCTTCCGATCTTCAATCAAATGTTTATACTCCGACACAGTTAATAATTATAGTTTGGTCTGATTTGTGAATAAATTCCATATCTAGTCGATGTCCTTTAACTTCATCTTGAGATGCCTTGTCAGGTCCTCCCGACGTTGGCGATCCCAACAGCGAAAGCATCTCGGTCCTGTGCTACTCTTATATTCCGCAGCCAGGACAACTGCCTATTGGATGTACTCGCCATAGTAATTCCTAGGAAAAGGTGACCAGAGTGGTTTCCCGTTGCCTTCTTTGGTGGATTTTTCTGACGGGGTTACCTTCCCTTAGCTGGTTGGTTCTGATTTGGAGGTACCAGAGACTTGCTTTCATCCTCTCGTTATCTGCTATGATCACACCGTTATTAGTGTGATCCCATTGACTACTTTGGAAAATATTAGTCTTTTCACTACTTTGGAAAATATTCTTTCAATGATTTTTTGAGGTTCAATAAATGTGCATTTATGTTTTTTTACACATCTTCTGAGGTTACTTCTGACTAGTTTTATTCGAAAAATTAATTTAAAAGAGAAAACATTCATGGACTGCCTGTTTTTCACGGCGCGCGACGATATGCCCTAACTCTTGGAACCCCTGTGACCCTTCCACAAAAGCCCTGGGTTCCTCGGAACCCTTTTAGGAACCGCTGTTGTTACTTCTAACTCTGCTGTTTGCTGCCTGTTTTCTACGACGATACGCCCTAACTCTTGAAACCCTTGTGACCCTTCCACAGACCCTCTGAGCTCCTCGAAACCCTTTTAGGAACCGCTGCCTTACAGGATGAAACACGGGAGTCCATTTTTTGGCCTTTTGATTTTAAAAATGCAAAATTATCGTCACAAACTATTTTATACGTGAATAAAATACCGAAGTCCACTTTTATCATCAAAATGTGTTTTTAGGGTGAAATAAAAATCCAATGTCCACATTGTTTTAATGCAAAAAAACATAATTGGTTTCTGTTTTGCCATTTTTATATGTACTTTTATTATCGTAATTATTTTTTTTAACGTTAAGAGTTCTTTACAGATTGAAATTATTTCATTTGATTAAAAATTATGATGTTTTGGAAATCCCACAATCACGAAATCTTGTTTCCTTAACATTTCTTCAAATGCGACTAAAAATAATTTTAGTGATTTTACACAAAGCAATAATGTATTATTATTATTTAATACAAAAAACCACGAAAGAAGGGCTTCAAATTGTAGTTTTGTTTTACTGATATTTTTGTGTATTCTTTTTTTAAAAACTGACACAAAAAACATTCTAAAATACTTTTCTATAAAGGACGCATTGACCAGAGATAGTGTAGAACTAGGCATTGACTATCTTTTCAAGTTCGCTTTTCAATTCAGATTTTCAAAGTATTTATGGAGAATAATACAAAATTCTGTTCTAATATGCATTAAATAACGCTTGAATATTTGTGAAGCAATTTGAATTAGTTTAACGACCGTAAAATACACCGAAGATAACAAATTCCTGGAAGCACCTGTGTTCGCGTATTGTCTACTCGCATGTGACGTCATTATAAGTTTATGCATCATATCACATTGCATTATTTTGAAACTTAAACCCAACAAAGACAACATATTCAAACTCACTGTTTGCCAACTTTTGCGGGGTAAAAATAATAATCTAAATACACATACACGTATTTTATTGTTTTTGTTTGTCCTGGCTTCATGTATTATGTTCTGTTTGCGCAGTTTCTTGTTCAGATTATGTTTCTTCATGTTAGTGTTGTAATGGGAAAGTTCTTTATGGGGACTTTTTAAAAAGCTGTGCTTCTAAATTCCTTCACGCGCGGTGATGTAATATCGTGTTACCTCAAGTAAAACACAGAATATTCTGAATTTCAGACATTTTAAAAATAAATTATAATTTAAACTTGTTATGGCAAAATGAATTAAAAATTATACATACGACGGTCATATAACTAGCGTACACTTCCGCATACTGCCGATAACAGACCGATTGAACGAATTTTTTCTCCTTTTGTTATTGTCTTTTTCACACAAAAACCGGCCGCAGAACAGCGTCTCTGTCTTCCTGTTCCATTATATTCTCGTGCTCCTTTAATACAGTAAAACAAATTTATTGTGGTATTGGAATCACTTTCATTCGTATAATTATTCTTCGTCTAGTAACGATAAATATTTATGTATTTAAACTATTTATTTATTTATTTTTGCACCACAACAGCCCAGTAGGCGGAATTACAGTAGTAAATTGCATCACAAAACACCCAGGCTTGAGAAAAATCACGTATTTTTTTATTTTTTAATAAAAAAGAAATATTAGCGTTCGGATAATTTACCCAAATATTTCAATTTTGGTGGCCATTTTCAAGGGGTTGTAAATAACTCACTATTAGAAAATGGAAATGAGTTCGCAACACTAGCCACGGGATTACAACCCGATTCAAACCAGATTCATTTTAATTTTTGTGTTCTCACCGGGAATCGAACCCGGAATCTTCCGTGCGTGAGTCAAGCGTCTTGACCACTACACCATGGAGGCCGCACGGCAGTCACGCAAGAGTTTATAAGCTATCATAGGTAGCCATTTTTTTTATGCTTTAATATATTCGTATTATCGAAATACTTTTATACTTTGAACTTTTGTATTTTTGATGATTCCCACTGAAATTTTAAAATTACACTGCCCAAAAACGTATATTGGATTCAATTTATAACGCCACATGCGTTTATCGTGACATACATTCATAGCTTTTTTCACAATCGTTCAACTTGTCATACATGCACTTTCTGTCTGTTTTCACATAATCATACTTAAGATTTCAGTTTATCTGATCATGCCACTTTATTTTTAGCGTTCCTTGTCCTGCATTGCAAAGTATCTTCGCCGTATATATCAGTTTTAGCATTATTTTAAAATCCATTTTATTTCACACAACCAAACCATCTTTGCGATCCGCTAAGGGCGCGAAATGGGCAAATGAGATATCCTGTGAGTGAAACTTCTCGCATTTATTTATTTATTTTACAGAAACAAACAGTCGACAATGATATAATAACATAAACAAGATACGGTTTTAAGACAGACCAGCGAAGTTTCTAAATAAAAATCGTACATATTTAATTGTGGTACAACAAAAGGGGGTGTTTATGTGTATTTATATGAGAGTTAGTGTATAGATGTGTTTGTGTGTATGTGGGAGTAAAT
Source organism: Micrasema longulum (assembly GCF_059751315.1). Taxonomy (NCBI): domain Eukaryota; kingdom Metazoa; phylum Arthropoda; class Insecta; order Trichoptera; family Brachycentridae; genus Micrasema; species Micrasema longulum. The sequence continues at coordinate 44,642 of NW_028278728.1, read as the reverse complement.
GTTCAGGTGTGTGCAAGTGTAAGCATCATCAAATAGCAAGTGGGATCGTATCGCAGCCAGAAAAAGAGTCGAATTTATTTTTAAATTAATTAAGGGGCGTGTTTAATATATATTATCAATAGATGAAAAAAAAGAATTATAGTTAGAGCAAGAACGATAGAGGAAAGAGTGTTGTGCATAGTTAGTGCTGCAGACTGGCAGACGGAATAAATACTTATTTTTTGTTACGTGAAAGGCGACATTAAGATTAATTTTGGAGAGTAGGTTAAAAGAGCCTACTTTATTATTTAATAGTTTATATAAATAGCACAATCCAGATATAGTGCGTCAATTTTTTTAGTAAAGTATTAAAGTATTGAAAAAATATCTACGCTAAGAAAAAAAAGGATGGTCAACGATGAATAAACTATTATTTCGATGTGTAAAACGTAAATACAGATAATCACACCATTATTACAATTATTAAAAGTCTTACAAGCGAGTTAACTTCAAAGGTATACTTTAAAACTAAACTAATAATACGAAGAACATTAAAAGACAAGAAAAAATAATATGTGTATTTGTTTTGTCATTTACAATTTTTATTGATTTTTCCACGCGCAATTTTCATATAAATTTGTATAAAGTGAATCGAGTAAATAATAACATTTTTGGCCTTCATTTTTTTTTTATGATCGCGTCGCTTGTTGATACATCTACGGACGAAAAACGTGCTTTTATGCGATAGATTAAATATCCAACCCACGCGTGCTTGCTAGCCTATTGTCTCTCCTTAATTTCATCAATTGTAATTGTCTCAGATTTGCATTCCCGTCTGATTTTATCATTCGTAACCCGTTATTTGCAAAACTTTGTTTTTCCAAAGTTCCAAGAGATCGCATTTCACCCGCGTTCACTCATAGTTTCATTGTTGCTCTGCCAATGAGGAATTCCAGCCCAACCCGGAATTAAATTTTAAAAATGTTTTCGTGTACACGTGAATATTTAAAAATTTTGGAGTAGGATGAAATATCTCAAAAACGCACGCAAAAATGAATAAAAAATGTTAAAAATAGTATTCATTTTAAAATCGTAAATAATGGCATCACTCCTTATATCTACGTCTAGTATTTCCGGTTTCCGCTTTAAAGCTCCCCCACCTTGTAAGGAACGTTTTGACCATAGAAAAAAAAGAGTATAATGTGTGATTGAAAAGTTTTGACATTTCAACAGCGTTGCGTGATCTACCGTTCATAAAAACAACCATAACATAGACATGAGCAAATTACGATCAACTAAATGAAGTAATCAAAGCAATATTCCATAGATTTTTGTCAGTTTTGTTATTGGCTGGAGAAATACAACTTACCGCGGTCAGTGAAAGTAAGAACGCCAACCGTTTCATGACCTCACTAATGAAAAGTGACACACTGATTACAGTCATTTGGCACGGTATTTGATAAATGTAACTTTAAAAAATCATATCTTTGTAAATAACGCACAAAAAATGTATACATATGTATATATTTTTGCTTGGTTAAATGGTACACTAATATAAAATAAAAAAAATTAAAAAACAGTGGAATTCCTCATTCCAAGTATCGAGACTAAAACTCCGCTGTGCACTACTTGTCTCTCTTTCTCGATTCAAAAATTTACGAGAAACCCTAAAAAATATAAAATTGCGCATTCTAAATTCGTCCAAGTATTGCACCACGAGTCAAGAGTATTTACGATCATTTGACCACAGACACTTCTCGATTTGTTCTCATTTAATTTGATTCAATAAGCGGAACAGAAAATGAGACGCAGCCGGGGTAAAGTAAAATAGGATTATATGTAGTAAAGAGATGGTCACGTGGGGAACGCCTTTAGCCCCCGGAGGCGCCATCTTGGCTGTTCAACTTATCCCAGCTACTGGAGTTTCTTGTGGATAAGCAACCATTTTCGCCGGATTTTTAAACCACAATATCTGAAAGTATTTTATTTGACAAGTAGCAAATGGGAAAATTTAGTAATTTTTGGTTTTATCTTTTTTATTTGTTATAAGACTGTCAAAATAAAAATATAAAAAAATAGGACATAAAAATGATACACGTTTTCTCTTTTATAACAATCGACTTTATTATATTTAGTTTTAATCATTTAAACAGTAACTTTCCCAAAAAAGAGACTCGCGCTTACACTTGAAAAGTGACTTACACAGTTATAATTAGTTATGTAGTCATTTAAAGTTATATTAATTAGAATAAACATCAAATTAAAAATATACAAATTATACAAAAAAAGGAAAACAAAATTAAAATACAGTTATACTATTTCAAATATAATGCTATTTTTAACTTGAGTTCATCAAATTTCTTTAAATTTACTTTGAATTTATTTAGTTGAAATAATAGTTTTAAAAGTTTCTAGTTCAGGGGGAGATTATTGTTATTTTTTATTCCTTGGAAAAAAAACTTATGATTCTATTTTAGTATATGATTGACTTATTTATTTCAAATTCATTTATTTTTTCTTCTTCATTAATTTGTGTACTATAATTTATTTTGTAAATAGTGAATTCTGTAAAAACCTTGAATAATTTATAAAGATTCAGTAGTGAATGTTGAGCGTTTCTTTAAAATTACTTTGATAATTAATCTTTGTACTATTTTAAGAGAGTTAAATATATCGGTATACGCACCACCCATCCAACAATACCATATTGTAAGAAAAAATGTACAATTGATTAAGCAAAAAAAAAAATTTTTATGTATTGTATTCTCATCGCAATGATTTTTAAAAGTTTTGTAGTTTTAAAAATACTCCACCTTTGACGTCACAAGTTCTCATCGATTGTCTTGACATTTAAAAGTAGAACTCTATAGCTATCAAAATATACTAAACGTTGAAAAAATTCCTTTCCTGAAAACCGGAAATCCATTGCAACATATTTCAACGCTGTCATTGATCGGTTGATTGACAAGAACTTTTGATGTCGTTCAAAGTAGTTTTAAAAATTTTATAAATTTTTCCACAAACTTTTGAGAAACTTCGCCAAGCAATTAAATGCTTTAATTTTTACTGTGTCGTAAAAAAACATTTTTTAAATATAGTTTTCTGTAGCACTGAACTTCCTCATTGAAAGAAAATAATGAACTTAAGCGTTTTTTCCTGAGTATTTAAAAAAAAAAACATTTGATCGCTAAGAATTTTTATGATCCATATAAAACTCAGTCGACCATCTGATTCTTAAGACATTTCGAAACTACAGAGAGATTGAGAAGACAAATATTTATATTATTTATTTACCCAGCACCGGCCGAAATTGAAAACTGAAATTTTACATTAGATGCAGTATATTTTTTACTCAGCAGTTACATAAGGTAAAAGTATCAGTCTTGCGCTTCAAGTATTTATAGTCAGCTAAAATAAAATGTTTGCTTAAATTTTCTTGTTTTCCTTTATTTCAAATATAGGCAAAATATCTGCCAAATGTATTTATTATATATACGGCCTCAGCCAATTATACACAGTTAATAATGATGAAAGTAGGTTGAATACTCTCGAAATGCAATCTCTCGGATAAATATGTGATAAAACGATGTATGATAGGTGCGGTGCACAAATGTCGAGATCCGTAAACTATGTACGGCTGAGACAAACATTATCGACAGAAACAAGCAAGGGGAGATGCGTCGGTTTAGACATGTAGAGCGAATGGACAGCGAAAGAACGGCTAAAAGAATCTACGGTGCGAATGTTGACGGATGCAGAAAACGAGGAAGACCGAGAAAGACATGGCACGATCAAATTCATAAAATACTTACATAAGGTGGACATGTCAAGAGTAGGAATAATGGGCGTGCGTGCATGAACAATGTATAAATGTAGAAGAAGCGATGTCTGTATGTAAAAACAGAGTGATGTAGCGTTCTATCGAATAGCTTGATGGTTTGTTTGTTTGTTTTATTTGACGGAACATATGTACAAGATACTGAACAATTAAAACGGAAAACTAAGTAACAAAGACAAATAAGGGTAACCATGCCAATCAATCTTAATCCCACACTGTTAATGGGAAAGAGATCTACGAAAAGCCGGAAGATCTATCCCAAAGAATTCCAAATTGTGTGACGAATTGACTAATCAACACATTCTAGACATTGGGGTTTAAAAGCAAATGTTTCTTTGAGAAGATTTGATAAATAGAAGATTTTTACTTCTGGTGACACGGTTGGGAACATTAAAATAAATTTATTGCACCAGAGATGGTATTAAATATTTTGAAAATGAATATAAGTTTCATCTCCGATCTACGTTTCTCCAATAAAGGCGGATTAAGAGATAGCTATATTTCAAAATATGAATAATTGAACGTTTTATGCGTAAAGTAATTGTGGACTGGCCAATTTCGAAAAATATGAGATATTGATGTTATCGGATGCAGTAAGGTCAATTCTATGATCTGCTGAGAACCACTTTCGTACGAAAAACTGTACCACCTTCTGAAAATCGTGTTGATCACAACGGCATTTCTTAATTTGCAGAAAACACCCACAGCACTAAAAAATCTTACGGTACTTTAAAAATCATTAAAACTGGTCAAATACAAAATAAGATTCTTGTTTGCAATATAAAAAAAAAACGAATGTATTCATTATTTATTATTTTTTAGAGTTGTGTAAATTTGATTATTCAATCTTTTCACAAAATTGCTATTCATTTTTTTTTCCTTTTTTTTGCACCACAACAGGCCAGGAGGCCTAATTACATCACAGAACACCCAGGCTTGAGAAAAATCACATTTTAATTTTTGTGTTCTCACCGGGAATCGAACCCGGAACCTTCCGTGCGTGAGTCAAGCGTCTTGACCACTACACCACGGAGGCCGCCTATTGTCTGTTTTACTTTTCTATAGCTGGTTGCTTTCTGCAAAATTACGTTCAATTGCCCCTTTGCCATCCGAGCAATCGAGACCCTTTTTTTACTCAATCGAATATTAAGTATTATTTTTTTAATGACATAAGCAACAATACCATAAAATTATGTATACATTTTTTGTTAATACATTATTTGTGTCTGTGTCCAGGCGGATGGAAAATACAATTTTGTGTGTGAAATATAACAATCCTAGATGAGTATTTTAACCTCGATGGCTGGAGCTGCGTTTTCAGATTAGATCAGTCTCGTAGTAAATAGATGTTGGCGCATTCGCTTACCATTTTTGAGGTCCCGGGTTGCATTCCTAGCAAAGTGTGCGTAAAATATTGATTTGAAAGGTTTTTTTGAACTGAAAATATTTGACTGTAAGTACCTGGACTGGTACTTTACTTCGTCAACTTACTTAAATCGAAATACGCTGCATTTCGTATAAAATTTAGTGCCCTATGCATCACTGACAGCGGAAGGGGATAATGATGGTTATTTTTTGTAGTTGTTTCCAATTATCGGAGTGGTAAAATTAATAAGAGAGAAAAAAAATGCATGAAACTAAAAAATACAAGAAAATTTTACGCAACGATCGTATGTATATAGTCTAGACTTTTCTATTTTTTTTCATAAAACCATTCTCCATTTCGGTTGAAATATCATAAGTGTTGATGATATGAGATTAGATCCAGTACTTTTCTACAATTATTTCAATAATTTAATATTGTTATTGATTCTACTTGGTATGTTTCTTTGTTGTTCTCAATATTTGTTATTTTTTAAATGTTCATACTTTTTATGTCCCGAATTGAGTTTTTGTAACTCCTGGGAATGTAATTCAACAAAATCTACTTGTAAAATACTTTGTGTTTTATGATTTATAAATAAAAAAAAATCAAAAATAGTGAAGTTTTGTCACTTTTCATAGATTTATATAAACAAGCATATTATTAAGTTTTTTAGTCCAGGGGTGCAATTATGAATCTTATCGCGTGAGTATAGAAGAAGGAAATTCAGAGATTTTTTTGCGCATGCGACAACACTTTTGCTTCATAAATGGCCATACTAAAGGTTATTCGTACCATGAAATTCCAAATATAAAACTGTTAAGAAAATGTGAAAAAAAACGAGTGTGGTTTGGTCAATTTAACCTAATTAAGTGTTTGGTCAATTTAACCTAATTAAGTGTTTTGGGTAATGCTTGAGGTCACAATGATGTTCTTCATGAAAATCATAATGTTTAATTCCCTTTGTTCATATTTATTTGACGTTTAGTTATCAGTGTGGCCATGTATGAAACAAAGTGTAAACGCACGCATAAAATAAAAATACTCAAACGAATCATTCTCTAGGGGGTGGAAAAGATTCAGAACATATAACAGCACCCCAGGTATTAAAAGAACGTGATAAACTTTTACTTAGATATTATTTTTTTATTTTTTTTTATTTATTTGGATAACCAACAGCTATAATTATATCATATTTATATAACAAAACCAATAACAAATAAGCCAATTACAGGTTTTCACAAGTAGCATCACAGTAAGTTAAAAAAGATTCTCGAACATAAAATGAATAGTAATTAAATGTAAATTTAAAAGAAAAGAAAAAAATACTACGAGTTATTTCGAAAGCAAACGCCGCACGTTATTAAGATTATTTTCAAATAAATCTATGTTAAATGATTTATTTATTACATTAAAATTATGAAAAGTTCGCCATAAATATGAATTTTGCCTATAATTAGATGAAACAAGAGGTATGTGAAGAAGAGGGTTATTTCTTAAAACTTTCACAAGTAGCATCACAGTAAGTTAAAAAAGATTCTCGAACATAAAATGAATAGTAATTAAATGTAAATTTAAAAGAAAAGAAAAAAATACTACGAGTTATTTCGAAAGCAAACGCCGCACGTTATTAAGATTATTTTCAAATAAATCTATGTTAAATGATTTATTTATTACATTAAAATTATGAAAAGTTCGCCATAAATATGAATTTTGCCTATAATTAGATGAAACAAGAGGTATGTGAAGAAGAGGGTTATTTCTTAAAACATTGATAGAAAGTTTGCAAAGTAGTTCAGGACAGTCAATTAAAGCAGAGGCAATTTTAAGTCAATAAATTATATCCGCTAATTCACGACGTTTTTGCAGAGGCAGTAGGTGATGTTTTTTACATATATGAATATACAGATTATTATGGTTTTGGAAATTTCTGCGTCTTTTTAACAACCCTCACAATCGAATAATACGATACACGTGTCTCACACTTTTTCTGTCTCATCATTAATTTATTCTTACATCCTAAAAAAAGGTCAAACATACAATGAAAACTTTAGTCGGCTCAACACACGCCGTTATTTCAAATAACTTTTCTTTTTTCTGGCACCCATCCATTATCCTCAAAGACAGTATTACGAAGCTAACATCAAAGCAGCGGCTTAGAAATACACTATGCAGAATTGCAAAATACAAATGGAAACATGCAAAACAAGAAATAATGTTGTTTTTAATTTATTTTGACATTATTAAATAATAAAATTTACCAAATAATGTCCAACCTGCCGTACAAAAAAACATTGAATAAAAAATACAAACACAGTTTCTCATATGTTTTCCATTAATTAAAATGCAATTCTCTGCCTTCAGTTTACGTAAGAAGAACATTGAGATATATTGATATTCGTGTCAAAGAACCAGCATCGAAGCTAGTGGTTGGCCAGGCGAGCGACTGCCAAGGCCGCAACCCTCAGACAGACTACAAATAAAACTAAAAATAAGTTAAAAATGAAATATTTTATACAACTACTTAAGGATTAAATATAAATATTGTGGAAATATTTCTCATTAAAAAGGCTTTAAAAAATCATGTTCATTTAATCAATAATCATATAACCTTTCAATATAGCCCATTATACGATAGTCTATTGCAGCGTTTTTCATCCTTTTTGAATACACAATACCCTTATTAGTAAAAAAATAGTTGGGGACTACCTTCTTTCACCAGGACCAACTTTTTCCTTGCTTGGGGAGGTTGCAGTCATGAGCAATGCAAAAGTTGAATAAAAATAGCCACCAATTGTTAATATATATATATTTATAGAACTCTGGCAGTAAGGTAAGGTAAAATTCATTTAGGTTTAAAAAAAAAAAAATGGGAGTTGACCTTGCTTATAATGTCACAGGTGGATTTTTTTTCCTGGCTATCTTTATCTAAGAAGTGTTGGAAAATGGAGGGAATTTTAGCTGTGGACTTTTATAGGAACTTCTCCGCTTGATAAAGAAAAAAACACTGAAAACTCATTCAAAAGAAGCCGGACTATTAAAAATCATCAGTAGACCTCCCGTTTCACTTGAAGAGATCACAGCATTTTGTGTCCTGTTATTATTAATTGTCCTCATGACCTGTAATACCCTGACTATGAAAGATACGACCTCTTGTGATAAGGTATTTGGATTTGCCTTAGATCCTCATAAATGATTCTGCATCAGGCCTCCGGGTTATGTTTTTTGACGTTTTATTTAGGTTAGGTTACGTGCACGTTCGTGTTACTTTCTTATAGCACCTAAATCAGCACGTTAATTTTGTATGTTTGTGTATGTAAAGTGAAGTTATATTAAAGGATATACATATTAGTGTAATGAGTTAGCTAGAATATATTGCTTTTAGCAATAAAACCGCCGAAGTACTTATTATTTGGACTTGAAGTTTTAAATAAATGTATTATTTCGGAACAGAAAGTAACTTGTGTTGATTGCCAATCCCTTACCTATTGATTTGAAAAAAATACGACAATCCTTTATTCTATGAGGACGTCGTATCTTTGTTCTGTTTACAAATTCATCTGTTTATTTGACAAATTATAGTCTGCATTATTTTACGAAATTTTTAACCCATTGCGTATTAAATACAAGGTAGAAGTTAGCAAATATAAAGTTGATAGCTGCTAATTTGCATGTACAGAAAAATAGATCCGCAGAAGCCGTATTCAGAAATCGAATTATCTTTGTAATGGGTGAATTCTGACTTTTATTCATACGGCTTCTGGGTGCGTAAAACAGTGCATAAGATTGTACAATTATTGGGAACATACAAACGAAAACCATACTACAATAATTTATCCAAAACAAAAAGCAAACCAATCTTACCATAGATAAAGCAAGTTACATATATATATTTTAAGGATTCATTTTAAATTGATTATTTTTTTCCCCAACTAATTTTCAAATAATTTTTCTCATTTAAAAAAAATGTTTCATGTACTTTTTTTTATTCGAGATGAAAAATAAGTATTTTGTTTACTTTTTACCTCTCCGGCTATCCTTAAGCAAAAAAAAATGTCAATCAGTCGCTCCGTTGAGATGTGAAGGAAACACAAACAAACAAACAAATAAACTGTGAAACTGGCGTCGCGGGTTCGATTCTCGCCAGTTGCTAGAAAAAAATCAAAAAAATATTTTTTTCTCAATTGGTCTGAGTATTGTAATGTATTTTTCGTTACCTCTTTACATATCCCCTCGATCCTACCTGCTGACAAGCTTCAAAATAGGGGCTTAGCCGGTTATTCCTTTAAAAAAAAAAAAACAATCAAACACCTTTTTACATATTAACATTAGTATATAAGTATGGATACACGTGGACCCTGATTTAAGTAGAAATTTAACAGAGATGTATCCGATTGTCTAAGAATAAAAATAGTTTTTTTATACAAAAATGTATACGTTTGAATAAAACGTTGAAGTTTTTTGTCGTTAACCTGCTAATAAAATTTTGTGAATATTCCATTTTTCACACTGAAAATTCTATTTTACTTTATGGATAATTGAAAAAGTTTTCACTCTTAAAAGGCTGTGTTACAAAATTCATTTACATGCGGTGATGTAACATCGTGTTACTTTTAGCAAAAGACAGCATATTATAAAGTTCCGTCATTTAAAAAAAAGGAAATCTTAGAGACATACTGTTCAATAATTCCCTTTTCCATAATTTATTATTGTAATATAATTTTGGCCTGCTGTAGGCAAAAAAATAAAAAATATGCCGATGATTGAAGTACCGTGCGCTCCTGCTTACTGTCAATAACTGACTGATTGAACCAGCATTGCAAACCTCTATCAAGCTTAAATCGGTAGATTCACAAAAACTAATCGATAGATTTCTCTAAAAACTTTTTTTTGCAAAACAGTTTCATATCACAAAGCGTGGTGAGACCATCGGTAAATTGTCAGATTGCTCCTCAAATTAGTAAAGTTGGCTACGCTAGATTGAACGATTTGGTTTTCTATTGTTTTTGTCTCTTTCACACAAACACTGGCCACAGAACGATTGTTATAAGTTTTCCTGTCTGTCCTACTTGTTATAAGTTTTATACTCGTCATATTTATTATAGAGTAAAACAGAATAACTGTAGTATTGGCATTACTTCGTCTCATGGTGTAGTGGTTAGGGCGTTAGCAATATTTCATAGTCTCTGGACTGGTACCCGAAGCGAAAGACTGATCATCTTACCTTCATGCAATAAAAATGATTAAAATACGCTGCGATTGATGTACCAATAAGGTGCCCTTTGCACCATTAGATGCTTAAATTGAATGATGATGATGATAATTAGAATTATTTTTATTCTTATTGTTAATATTTGCATACTAATGATAAATATTTTTTGAAGTTATTGAAATCCAGAATATTTATAAAAATATCACTTTCCAAATTTAATGTCTAAATGTCTATTTGACGGTTGTTAAAAATACTTCATTTAAATAAATTAATTGTGCGGCATCCACCTTAAAGCCTCTCATAATTTCACTAAAATTCTTATTTATTTATTCTTTTTTTTCCATCATAAATTCTATTTAATAACAAAAATGGTGTGACCCGTGCTGAGGACACTTAACAATATACTTTTTTTTTTTTAAATATAATAAATAATAAACAGAAATATTTTTTAAAATGTGCAGACAGTTTTAAGCACTACGTTTTATGTTTTTATTTAATTTATGTACATCTATATGTATTGAGCATAATATTCCGATGCCCTCCAACATACCCGTCAGAACAGTTATTCCGATACATGAAGATGCTGGACATGAGACAACCTACCTAAAAGAAGCACTTGTACACTTCTGGTCGAACAATAAGGAGAGATCTCAGCAAAATGTCCGTACGAGGTTTTCCCGGAGCACGAATTGTGTCATATTCAAAACCCGTATGACCTTTGTTTAGAGACATCTCTCCTTTATCGCACAGAGTGTTCAATATTTTGGAAAAGCGTATTAAGCTTTCAATGACAAAAACTATTTTCAAGAGGGAAGTTAAAGACTGGACTTTCCTTAGTGGGAGGGATTTGAGTGGGAAACTCCTTCATGATTTTTCCAATATTTGAATTTACTGTGTACCATATTGATGTGCCATATATTTTTATAATCCTCATGTACTTCATCCGAAAGAAGTCAATTCCACTTGATCGGGGAATATCTATCGCCTCCCCTTAAAAACTCTGCGACGTAGAGTATGCCGATGATGCGGTTATAATTGACGATTCAGTCACGGGTCTTCAGGCCACTGTAGATAGCCTATATAGGTACTCCGCATGCATGGGTTTAAAAATCAATATCGCGAAAACCCATGTACTGTGTAACTCTTTATGCCTTGATGCCCAAAATCCCCTGATTTTGTCAAACCAAATCATGGAAAAGGTCGAGAGTTTCAAATACCTGGGAGTTTTTGTTACGGAAAATGGCAGCTTTCAAATAGAATGGGCGCCACATTTAACATTATGAAGGCTGTCTGGAAATCAGATATTTACTTAGTGAAAACCAAATGCTGCCTATATAAAGCCTATTCTCGTTTTTGGATGCAAATCGTGGCACCTCACTAGGGCCCAAAACCGTTTTTTTTTTTTTTTAACCGAGTTTTGAGAATAGGTGTCTCAGAATAATCTTGGGTGTGCAGTGTTTTGACTTTGTGCTGAATGAATTAATAAGAAAATGGACGCAGCAAACTCCAGTGACAAATGTCAGACACTGCGGATGCCTCCTGAGAGCCTTAAAACCACGCTTGCCTACTTTTCAAGGCATCAGGTTCTCGACGTCCTGGACGTCCACCGCTGACTGTTCGTCGGCAGTTCATGTCAGAACCACGGGACGCGAACCTTGGGAAGATGCACAGGAGCTGGCAGCCGACAGTAATTTCTGGAGACATGGAATGATGATTATATATATATTTTTTTTATTATTGTTATTATTTTTGTTGTGTTTCTGATCCCATATAATATTTGTAATGATATACTCTTGTTTTTGTCAACTTATAGCTTGCCCCAACTAAACACAGGACTTTTAGTCCCATGGAATTAGGCTTACTTCTCAAAGAATGTGTAACAAACTGCCTTTAAGTAAATAAATAAAAGAGATGTATTAAGTCTTGTATTCTATGTAGACTCGCGTAACACCACAGCCACACAACAGTTAACTTCCCATTGCAATACGGTCCCTGGGAAAATAAATTAATAATCTAGTAAAATAAAGTCAAATTTTTACTGCATACAACTGGTTCTGTATTTCTGACAAAACAGTTTCCTTCATGTCGCTACATAATATCGTTATTTACGAGTAGCTTCTTAAGAAAAACAGTTTGCAAAACGAAACCCCGGGAATGAATGTCAAAGATACATAGTTCATGCAGCAGACAATTCCCTTGTCTTCTAAGTAACAGGGGTTACTGGAGAAATACACCCCCGGGCGAAGGAACTCAAGTAACTGAATTTATTAACATTTATTTTAACTATTTTAATATTTTATTTTTTTTATTGCTCAAAAAACTTTTTTTACGTACCAATGTTGTATTTTTAAAATATTATTATTATCTTGTTATTCTCAACTTTACAGTGTTATATTAATATTTAGAACATAAGATTTTCTCATGGTTGTTGTTATCTTTTATTTAGAGATGTTATGTTTCTTTTTACTTTTTTGTTTTTTGTATTATATGTTCACTAAATTTTTCAATTTAAATTGTTCTATTATTTCATACTATGTACTACATGATTATAGTGCACTTCTTTGAACCAAAGATGTATTATAAATAAATAAATTAATAGTTTTCGAGAATCCAACATATTTAAGAACGAAATCCAAAATTATATTCATAATTATTTTTTACGAAGCAATCATTGAAAACACTGTATCACTATCATCATCATTCCCTTTCCGCACCTAATGGTGCATATGGCACTGCATTGGTATACCAATCATGGCGTCTCTTGACCATTTTTGTTACATGAAGGTAAGGTGATCAGTCTTGCGCTTCAGGTACAAGTCTAGGGACTATGAAATATTTTTTTAATAATATTTCATGTCAATCATGTCGGGAATTGAAATCGAAACATCTTGCGTGGTAGGCAAATGTACTGACCATTACATCACGAGACCGATTTAAAACACTGTATAATGTTTTGTTATTTATATTTTGGATTGAAAATATTTACAGATCAAATATAAAAAGTAGGGCATATATGGGCATATTCTAGCTCTAATAATTATGTTTTTTTTTAAAAAAGAATAACCCGCTAAGCCTCTATTTAGAGGCTTGTTTTTTTGACAAGTGGGAAAGAGGGGATATGGAAGGAGGTAATAAAAAATTCACCACAACACCCAGACTAATTGAAAAAAAAATCTTTTATGGATTTTTTTCTTGCAACTGGCGGGAATCGATCCCGCGGCGCTAGTTTCACAGTCGGCCGTCTAACCAACTGCGCCACGACGACTTGTTACATAGTGTGTAAAGTGGCAACTTAAACCAGCTATTGACAGGTCACTAGCCCTGTAAATATCTAGACATCCATATTCCCTTCTCAAAAATGTTTTCCCTCTGTGTTGTAACAAATTTAGATCATTTTTATGATCCGAAATATAAAAATGAAGAATTTCCCATACATATAATACGAGATTAAAAACTAAGGGTTCCCTGGTTGTTCCCTAAATTGTAAATTACTTCGGAGAACAAAAGTTTGATTGCGTTATTCCAAGGCTCTTAAATAATTTCCCGAAAACTGTTATTGCCATGGAAGATCTTAAAATGAAAAAAAAGTCCTCCTCAATTATTTATAGTGACTGTTAAAAAGTAAGAGATTAATGTTTATTTTATGTATTATATATATTATGTAAGCGTGTCAAATAAATCTGCCTTAAAAAAATAAGTCTTACAGAAAAGTTTTAAGACTTAGTGGGTGATTAATTATAAAACACTAGCAGTCAACAGTCGGCTACAGCCGACTGTTCCATGCTGGGGAATTCGGCCCTTAGGGCCTTTTGTAATCAGTCTTCCAGGTCACGTTGTACAGCGATCGTCCTCTTGGATCTTTGTTGATCATCCTCGGGCTTTGGTTGGTTAGGATCTTGAGCACCTTGAAATATCGCCCATTTGTTCCTCACCATTTTTTTTTGTTTAGAGTAATCTAAATGTGATAAAGAAGAATTTGTCCCTTCGAATAATGCTACTAAAACGGTGCAAAACTTACAAATGTAGGATTTAGGTTTTTGAGTGTTAGTTGGAGTTCCTACCCCAGTTAGAGATTGACAGAGAAGACACGAGGTTGCTGTTTGATGGTTATTTATCACATGGCGAATAAAGAATAAATTATGTCAGACGAGTCTTACGTCGATGATGAGTTGAAGTAACTACACTTGAACTACATGCTGGAACTGAGTGACGTCGTCGAGCTGGTCTGATGTGAACTGAACTTGTTGGGCTGACCAACTGAACGAGCTGACTAATGTTGTCTCTTTATAGACGACGTTCCTTTGTAGTTCATTTTTTCATGGTAGGGACGGTGTGAATGTACTGCCGAACGATGCCCTCCAATTTCATGTGCAATACTCATAGAGTTACATTTTACGAATGTATTGGATTCGATTGAAAATGATGACATTGCATCGTCGGTCATTAGTCTATTTTAGGTGAACTAATTTAACACGTGTGTGTCGTCGACTATGGACAATGGACCCTACACAGATATATTTATATTCAATATCTACACAAAAAAGTCGGTTAGTAAGCAATTAACATTGAACAGCGAAGAATCTGTAATTTAAAATAATAAACGGCAGGTATCGCTGACCATGCTAGTTGATTCGGCCCATCGGGCCATACAATTTGCTTCGAAGACTTTGGCTTATTAGAATCTCGGATATGTCTTATAAGTTATCCATAATACATTTTTAAGAATCACTTTGTAAAGCGTCCTTAAGGGATTACATTATGAAAATAGCGCCATATACGTTGTACATAATAATGTTATTGATAAAAAATATGTAGGGCCTTACTTATAGACCAAGCATAAAATATTGCCTAGTCGTAGTGGAAGAATAAAGATGGTATATAAAAAATCTTAAGCCTTGCATAAAGTTATACTCGGTTTAAAGCTGTGACAGCTACCATAGTTACTTATTCCACGTTTATACCTAGGTCCAACGTGGTAAAGCGCTGGAATAAGCCTGCGATCCATCATCTCTGTCAAATTTTTCTGTTGTAAAATGGATTGTATTTATCCTGAATTTAAACAATTTATAAAATTATTTTTCCAGGAATTTTAAAGTAAAATATAATTTATGAGTTTAAATGATCATTAAATTTTAATTTCATTTGGATAAATACTAAGCAGATACTTCAACAATTATTCTTCGTATATTTTGCGGTAATTATATATAAAAGGTTTATTGTAATATATATTTAAATTTACATTTATCCAATCGTCTAAACATTTTTATCAATAGCATATTTATGTTTGAAATTTATTGTTTTTATGACCAATGTCGATGCTTATGTCAATAATTTGTGAATGGTGTAATATCTAAGAATTGACTTTAAACAAATAAATAAATGAGTATCCATTCACTCTAATTTTACCGGACTGAGTGGATTGGCGCGACACCTATAAAACAAGCCCATGCATGACAGCCATAATCAAACATTTTTAGAATAATAATATGGAATAAGTTTCTAAAATACCGAATAAACACTGGTTTGCAGCACAACTGCAAGGTACCACACAAAACAAAACAAAACCTTTTCACTAATTGGACTTTTTATTATGAAAATTTGTTTAAACCAAAATACAATTTTAATTTTTCATGTTTTATTACTCAATAACATTACGTAAAGGCTTGTTTTTAATTTACCAACGAAGCCCATTTTTTCAAGTCGAAAAAACAATTATGCATGGTACGTTTTCTTTTAAGTCATGCTTTATTTTAAAGTAAAAACAAATTTGTAAAATTTGCTTCGTGACTTGGAATAGCTTCGCGGTATTGAAAAAGTCAAGACCAAAATGGAGTTTAATTTTTCTAAAAGTGCTTTCTGCGAAAACAACAAGAACTTACTACTTGCGCGAAATGTACCCTGAACATTTGAAGGCAAAATAAAGGGTAGATATTTTCATAGCAAATTTGTAAGGAATGGGAAAATAAAGTGGCAAGCAAGCAAATAGTTTTCTTTGAAGTTTGGCAAACTTTGCAAATTACTTCAGTAAAAAATATCAACACGCGTTTCTTACGCAAAAAACTATGTTTATTTATGGTGTATTTTAATTTTGAATTCTACACGCGATAATTTTCTTTTTTTTCAAACCATGGTTTACCTCCAAACTTAATACTTGTTCACTTGTATATTAAACTAGCGGATCCGACAGGCGTTGTCCTGCCCGAATGTTAGCTTGCCTGCTTTTAGCTCGTTCATCAAACGTTTTTTCGATATTTGAATTTTCGATAACTAAGTGACATTTGACATTAAATTTGAATTGATTTTGTCCAATAAATTTAATACCAGTCGATTAGATTTTTTTATATTTAATTCATTTTTATATTTAATTTAAAATGTTTACATTTACATGTAAAATTTAAGAAACGATGTTTATTTAAAATAAACGTAAAATATTTTAGTTTAAAAGGTATGACAAAAATATAAATATCAACAAATTTCAAATTATTATATTATTATTTATTATTTATTTTTTTATTTACTAAATTATCTTTTTAATTATAGGTTGTTTATTACACATTATTTGAGACATAAAATCCAAGTCTATGAGACTAAAAGTCTCGTGTTGAGTTGGGACAAAAAACTAGTTGACACAGGCACATAAGTCACATCACAAATATTATATGGGATGAGAAACATAACAAAATATTTTTTTTAAACAAAATATATGAAACATCAATATGGTAAAAAGTGAACTCAAATATTCGGAAAATCATTTAGGAGTTTCCCACTCAAATCCCTCCCACTAAGTAAAATCCAGTCCTTAACTCCTTTCTTGAAAATATTTTTTGTCCTTGAGAGCTTTATACGTTCTTCCATAATATTGAACTCTCTCGGTGCGATAAAGGAGAGATGTCTCTGAACAAAAATCGTACGGGTTTTAGGCATGACATAATTCATGCTCTGGGAAAACCTTGTACGAACACTTTGCTGAGATCTCTTCTTGTTGTTCGACAAGAAGTGTGTAAGTATTTATTTTAGGTACAGTTGTCTCATATCCAGCACCTTCGTGTATTGGAACAACTAAACGTTGCAATGCAGAAATCAGCTAGCTGTAGAAAAGTGAAACTGAGATAATAACGCCTTTGTGAAAAGAGTGAATAATCAAATCTACACAATAGTTGGAATGTTTTTGACTTCGACAAATTATAAACAATGATGAATACAGTATTTTTTTTTGTTATATTACAAACAAGAATTTTTAATGTATTTGTCTATTTTAACGATTTTCAAAGTACCCTCGGATTTTTATAGTGCTTTGAACGTTTTCTGCAAATTGATGAATGCCGTTTTTGTGATTGACCTATTTTCAGAAGGTGATTATTATAGTTTTTTGTATGAAAGCTGTCTAGCTACTTTTAGCGTAATATAAAATTGACCTTACTGCACATGATAATTCCAATATCTCCCTTTTTTTACTTGTGGGCTGGCTGTTTTCTGCATAACTACGTTCAACTGTTCTGACAGGTATGTTGGAGGGCGCCATAATATTTCATATTACAATAATTTCTGTGAAATTAAGAGAGGTTTTAATATGGATGCCGCCAACCCCCCCAGCCAACTATTCCATAAGTTAAAGTGGATTGAAACAGAGCAAAGTACACACTTCTGAGAGTGCCAATATTCAGAATGTCTCTAAAAGAGCAGAATAGATGGCCCAGACTTCTCAACCTAGAGTTTAGTGACTGGACCTGAGTCTCCCATCTCAGTATGTAAACGTAGGAAAAAAAAGTTTTATATCCACTAGAATTAATTTAGTTGTGTAAACATGTTAAATACTCCTCTTACTACGCTCAAACTCTTTAATATATAAATACAACGATTTAATATAATTTTACGTCATAGTGCATATTATACCGCATTTTTAGCAAACAAATGGTAGGATATTTTGGACTGGATCCAACAATGCCAAAAATAATATTGACTTTTCGGACGCTCCACTTTTCTTTGTAAGGTCACTATAGCGTTCAATATCATGGAACTTAAAAGCATGAAAGTATTTTTGGTACGCACATGGAAGATCTTTAAATGGTAAAATACGAACTTCAAAAGTACATTATTTGTACTTTTAAGTCTTGTATTATAGTATAATGCACTTTTGAACCTTTTTTTAAAAAAAAAAAGATATTTGAGTTCTTATGATTAACCCAAATATTTAATATTAAAGGCCATTTTCAAAAGAGTTGTAAATAACTCACTCTTAGAAAATGGAAGTCAAGTTGAGGTAGAGTGGGATTCGAACTACAGACCTTTGATCCGTGAGTCCGAGACACTTGCCACGGATTCCGATTCCTTATTATTATTATTATTTATTTTTGTATTATGTTTTATGATTATTTTTTATTTTTGACATAAAGCCAACTTTACCACGCAAAAAGTTGCAGATATTATGAGTTTGATATTGAACGAAGGTGTTATGTTTTCAAATAATACCTTACGAAAATAAATAAAGGTGCCACGAGTCTTTGGTAAGTTAAATCTTACAGTCTTTGAAGATCATAACGATGGTGAAAGCAAAATTTCGTAAGCGACATGTAGTAACTTCACAAAAGAGCCAATTAAAGTTTTTTTGTTTATTTTTTATAAATAAAAAAAATCTCTCATAAAAATAATTTAATGACGTGATTCCTTCATAATTTGAATTAAAAAAATAAATTTATTTAAATTTTAAAATGTATTTGTTACATATGCAGATGCATATGTATATGAAAGCATGGCTTTTATAATTTTACATTATAATATAAGTTTTTTTTTTGTAATATAAAATAAAAATATCGCTAAAACAACAATTGACGTTTTATAATAACCAACCTCCGGATATTATTTTGCAACTCAACTTTATTTTCCAAACTGAGATGCCACATCTTTTTATTAATTTGACTCTATAAATCTCCCGTTCGCAGCATTGAAAAGAACAGCTTATCTCTATGGTAAAAAATAAATGTACAAGATTGGGCTGCCTACCGTACGCTGTAAGGAAGCGGGTGTCAGACTATGCGATTCGCTATTATAATTTATGGCTCCTATTTATATTCCCTAGCCAAATTCATTTTCGAATCTAACAAAAAGAGTCGTCGAGACCAGTGGCGTGCGTTTCATACAGGCAAATATTCGGTACCTACCCTACAAAATTATAACGAAAAATATTACAAATGTGTACGATATGTTGTTGAGGGTTTGGTTGGAAGTCCTACCCCGGTTAGAGATTGACAGAGAAGACACGAGGTTGCATGGCAAATAAGATACAGCACTTGGTTGTGTAGCATGAGCGTAGCGGCGATGATGGGTTGAAGTAACTGCACTTGAACTACATGCTGGAACTGTGTGCTGTCGTCGAGCTGGTCTGACGTCAACTGAACTGACTGATGTTGGCTGCGTCCTGTGGTCTCTTTATATACAATATTCCTTTCTAGTTCATTTCTTCATAGTAGAGATGATGTGAATGTACCGCAGGGCGACGATCCTGTCTTAATAGGCAATATTGCTAAAGTTGTAATAAAAGTTTTATTGGATTCGATAGAAAATGATGACATTGCACCGTCGGTCATTTGTCTACTTTAGGTGAACTAATTTAAAACGTGTGTGTCATCGACTATGGACTATGGACTTTACAAATGTATAGCAACACAGAGATAAAATATTTTTAAGGAAATATAGAAGTTCAGAGGTGGCTTGACCTGTCATTGGCTGGTTTAAGTGGCCATTTTAGTTTACTGGCCTAGGAAGTAAAATCTAGTTTTATTTGCAAACATTTAGACGTACTCAAAATATTTTGATTGCAAACACTGAACATCAGAGAAGTATTCACACACATTTTTTTAGAGTAGCCTATTATTTTTTTGAGTAGACCAGTCTCCTGCTCCCTGAGTATGTTTGTCCTGTGGTAAGCCTTTAAACAAAAGGCTCTTCTTCACCTTGTACGCCTCTGCAAGCTTTCTTATCCTGCTCTTCAGATCGATTGGCATGAATCCACTCAAAACCTGAGCTGATACCAGAGAGATTATTATGTATCCTTTGCATGACCTGACAGCTATTTGTCTTTGGATAGAATCAACTTACATAATATTTTATATACCATGCAACACCGCTTGTTGGCAAACCTATATAAGAAGCATGAAACGTCATGTCGCGCGCGTCAAGATCAAACTGGTTTCATTTCCCCGCAAACGGCGTGGTCAAATTGCTCGCGTTATGCCACTATGGCCACGCACTTGATTTTACCGACAAAAAAGTATCATTAGCAAAAAAATATGTACGCCTTAATTAAAGTTTTAAGAAAAAAATTTACTATGACAAATAAATTCAGCATGAAATATTACGAAGAGTTTAGCTAGGTAACTGGGTGTACACAAACTAATCAATTATATCGTTTATTTTGTATCACGACCATCATTTCATTATTTTCCTATCCGCATCTAGTGGTGCAAAGGTAAACTGCATTGACTTTCCAATTGTAGCGTATCTAGATATTTGCTCTTGCAATAAAGGTTAGGTGATCAGTCTTACGTTTCAAATGTCAGTCCAGGAACATTAAAATATTGCATGGAACTACCATTAATCAATATCTTACGATATTCCCAGGAATCTACCCTTAAGACCTGAAGCATTGTAGGCGAACACGCTAACCACTACAATACGAGGCGGACTTATAGTCACTCGATTTCCTTATTCAGATATTTATTCTGAGAGTAGCCATCTAATTGAAAGCTGTAGTCCAGGATTCTGATTCTATTTTACACACAGAACTGTACTCTTAATCCGCCCGAACACATAATATTTTTCTAAACTTAAAAACAGTTTACAATGTCAAAATAAAATATGTCATCAATATTTAAAGCATTAACTTTATGGTCAAACGTTTTATTTAATATTTGTGTATAACCACTTACCGACTTTTTTTATATCTACTATAGATGAAGGTGTGTAGTTGGTTTTGCTTGTTGGTTTGATTGGTGTCCTGGCAAAGAGACGGGTACGTCCCGAAACCGGTAGACATAGAAAAGTCCGTAAGTGGTTATATACAAATATCTGTGTTTATAGGGTAAAGGGAGATAAGTTAACGAATATACTGTAATATATTCAACAATGTTTGATTATGTCCAAATGCTTGCAGACTGGCTGGATTTCCTCCCTAGGAAGCTGTTCATATTTAAATTTATTTCAACAGAGGGAAAACATTTTTGAGAAGGGAATATGGAAGTTTTCCCTCTGTTGAAATAAATTTTAATATAATATATTCGTTGACTTAACTTCCTTTACTTTACCGACACAGATTTAAAAATATCTAAAAGAATCAGGTAGTGGTCCCGTGGCTATTCTCTTGGACTCACGGCTTAAATGTCCGTGGTTAGAGTCCTACTCTACCACAACTTGATTTCCATTTTCTAATCGTGAGTTATTTACGACTCGTCAAAATAGGCCCTTTAAAATTAAATATTTATGTAAATCATAAGAATGCAAATATATCTTTGAAAAAAAAATTTACACTTATTTGGATATTTGACGTACCTTAGGTAGTTTCTATATTGAATACAAACCAAAAAAACAATGATTCACTTGTGTGACGTGTGAAGGAAATTATATGGTAAGAAATTTACGTATAAAATGTAGTACTTTATTTTTCCTACTGCCCACCCAGATTAAAAACTTTGCACGCCACTGGCCGAGACAATATAATTATTTGAACATAAAAAGCAGTCATGATAGCAAGAGGCTCTGCACAAAGAAATTTATGGTTATGAAAAAAAACATATTAAAAATGGGCATTCTCGTTATTTATCTAAGTAAGCATTCTCGTTATTTGTGTCTAAACTTACTGTAAACAGATTTTATGAAACAATGAAATACGCTAAATAAATTAGTAAAAATGTCGGGTTTAAGAAGCAACTTGTATTTTTACAGTATGTGATATGCTTGTTTAATTTTTTTTTTAACATTTACATTGCATTCAAGAAACAGTTCAATCGAAATAAGTTAGGTTAACAAGATTACAATATTTGAGTTTGTCCAAATGTTCGTAGACAAAAAAGACTGCATTTCACCTCCTCGAGAGTCATTAAGTTTAACAAATTACAACAGGGATGGAGAATACCTTAAATAAGGGAATATGAAAGTCTAGGCATTTATATTGGAAGTCTAGGGCTTATGACCTGTCAGTAGCTGGTTTAAGTGGCCACTTTGCACACCGTGCAACATTCACCATTTTTCCTATGTTTGAACATCCATATTTCTTCAATTCTTCCATTGGTTGATTTTAGTGAAGTTAAATAGCCGAAACCTTTATTGTTGTGAAGAGATTCATCTGACTGAATTATTTCACATACTGTTAAGTGGCCACTTAAACCAGCCAATGACAGGTCATAAGCCCTGTAAATGCCTTGACTTGCATATTCCCTTATTTAAGGTATTCTCCATCCCTTTTGTAATTTGTTAATCTTAACAAGATTAAATGAAAAAAATAAGATGAAAAACAATTTTTTTAACAGCATATACGGCCATATTGCCTTTTACAAAACTTAAAATTTGAAAATATTTAGTATATTTTTTTCTTTAAAATACATAAAAAAATATAAATAATAAATTTATACCAAGCAATTATATTATTTTAACTTTTTCTGATACAATTTCCCCTTAAACATCTATAATATATCTACCTCCTGTGTTGTAATGGCAAAGCTGCTTCCCTGATGCAGGCGGATTCCCGGGTCGATTTCCTGCCAGATCACACTTGATTATTATATTTCTTAAGAGGAAATGCGGTCTGACTTTTCTTCATACAAACGTATTCCCGTACGTTCTCCTTGGATTATGATGCTAGAGCAGTGTTTTTTTCACAAACTATAGATATTTACTATTGCTGTGTCATTGTTGTTTTGTTTTTTAATGATATTTTTAGTATAAAAACTAGGGCCATCCAACAAACCTTTCAAAGCACCCAGTTTTATTTGCTTTCTTCGGATTTACAACATACAATATGACAAGTGTTGATTCATGGTTTAATTTTGGGGTGCGGAAAACGGGACGAAAAACGTCGTTTTTGTCGATTTTAGTTAGGCATAATAAGAATACAGCTGTTTTTACGCACGGTATAGGGGAGGCATTTGCGAGAGATTGTCAGAAAAACAATGTTCTAATACCTATTCATCTAAATTCTCAGTCACCGCGCTTCCTCTTAAGCTTGTACAATTTCTATTTTTTTGGAAATTGAAAACGGCCTTATGCGGAAAAGATGCTCTACAGCCTACAAATTACGGGAAAAATAAACAAAAAAATATATTTTTACGATAACATTTGCCGCGAGACTATTGAAGTTTAGGTGTTTTAACATTTTCATGGTAGTGAAAAAAATTATTTTTTTCGGTAAGCTAATTTTTTCGATTTTTAAAGTATTTATTGCAAAGATAAAACATTAAAAAATGAGACACATTTTATTTTTTTAATAATATGTATTGAGCAGTTTCAGAAAATTATTTTGTTTTATGTTAAAAAAACATCAAAATTCCAGTTGACGGTCATTACTAGTCTTAAACACGGGCATTAATTTTCTTAATTATTACTATTTTTTATAAAACCTGTTTCTTTTTTGGTTTCTGCTGACAGAAACTGATGCCTCCGTTACTATTTTTACAACTCGTGTGGCTTGACTGTGACAGGAAAACCTCTTGGTGGAAGGTAGTATGGCCTCCTTAATAATCGATGTGTCTCCTATTGCGTCTGAAATCATCTTGTAGGTAAATTTTTCAGTCATTCGAAGCTCGGCCAGATTATATTTGGTAGTCAAATCCACATAATCTGTTGCACAAATATCACATTCTGGAAATTAGAATATTCGGATACTTGTTGCAAGTGTAGTCCGTTTTATTTTGCAGGCTCTAGGAATTCTCCTGAAAATCATTTTTTCTGACGTGTTTTCTCTTGTCAACTAGCACTGATAAAATTACATTCTCAGGATACGAAGTAAGTCTTTTTTTAAACTGGGTCATAATAATTTAATAAAATTATGGTTTTTAATATCACCTAAATTTCAGGTTTATTATTATGATACGCATACAGCTAATGATTCCTATTTGCGGTTGTAGGCCACCATTTTTACAGTGCCAAATTTTTCTAGGGGTTCTTTTCGACAGACTTTTATTGCAATGCCCTAAGTTGATAATTTTACAATGTCTATTAAGTAAAGCTTAGCAGTGCTTAAGCCTTTCTTATAAGTGACTTCAGGTAGCTTGTATTCTATAAAGTATTATAAATCTATAGGCAGCTTCTCGCCATCTAACAATTTTTCTATTTCTCCGGTAAATCTTCCGAGCCCAATTGTAGTTTCATCGAAATTTGAAAAATTATGACAATGTGGAATGTTATTGGCATGTGACTGGCACACAAACCACTGTTCCATTGAATCCAATTGCAACCAGCTTTACGAGAACAATATCAGATCTTATCTAGTGTTTTCAAATTTTTCTAATTCTTCTGACATTTACAAATATTTTTTCAAAATACTCGGACTGAAGTTCTTTTTACCAGACTTATGTGTTTTTTGTTTTGATTTTTCTTCCGTTATTTCTTACTATTATCTTATATCCATTATATTATATTATGTATCTTCTTGTCTTTACGTTGGTCAAAATATAAATTAATCTGAACAGATTTTGCTAGAACTGGCTGAGATGGTAAAGTGGTTCTTGTTCTTGTATTCTCACGCCGAATAAAAATTCAATCAATGACGTTCGATATGTTTCTTAGTGATATAACGCCAACATCTTGAAGTGCATCTGACACGATAGCTACCCCTGCTTGATCAGAAACGCCATACTGATCTAATGTTCTTAAAAAGTGAGGTCTTTGAGAATTTAGGATGGGGTTTTAACAATATCCGCCTGTATGGAAAAGTCAAAAGTCTCGCTCACACGCTGGTTCCGTCTGCTCGTATTTTTTCTCTTATCATTTACATTTGTTACATTTAATATAATTTTAATTATTGTCTTAGGTGTAAGCAATTTATTTGGTGTGTGCATGAGTGCCATATACTAATTGACTAATAAATTGTCAATTTTACTGTACATTCTGTTAGTTTACCCAATAAAATAATTGAATAAATAAATAAAATGTTCTTGAACTTATTTTTTGGGATTGATGCTCGTTGTTGAATATCGTCTTACTTCTTAAAAAAATATTTACACGGTGCAGAAATGTCTTCCGTATGTCATATGTCGGTTCAAATGCCAGAGTACGTACCAGATTACGTTTTTACAGGTAGAAATCATATTTGGTGGCATATCACAACCAGGCCCGAAAATATGGCAAATCATGTATTTTCTTAATATTGTTATAGTATAAAACATGTTCAGGTTCATCGACTCACACAATTCACACAATATAATTGTAATTTATTTATCGGGAACAGCGGTCGCGCATGCTATTCTGACGGCCGCTCGCTCAGTTTGATTCAGTTTTACGAACTGATTTGAGAGGATAAGGGGAAAGGGTTGATTATCAAAGCCATCGTACTGTATTATTATTAATGTTTATAATTTATAAATATTTATATTGCCGAAGAATATTAATTTAGTATCCAAAATCATCTTACCAAAACATGGCTTTTCCCAATAAAAATGTGAATGCCAATATGTTCATTATCTTATTACGCGTCCATGTAGCTAAAAATTTTTTTTCCGTTATTAAACCGTATTTTCAGAATTTTTTGAGTGCCAATCTCCACTTACTGATTTTACGCATTTGACATTAAAAACAAATAAAATACCCTTCGTCAAATTTGCAAAATGGTAAATTAAACGTACAAGAACTAGGACAGCGCTCTGGCTACTGCACCCGCCACGCCTTGGGCTTTCTATTTCATGTAGCAGCAGCTCGTACGAACTATGTCCAGAACTGTCTACTTAAACTTTTAGCTCGTGATCATCATTTGAACTTTCCCCATAATGTTATTATTGATTCTAATAAATTCACTTAATTAAATTTATTATAAAATTAAATTAAATTAACTAAAATCGGGTTGTGGTCCTGTGCCTAGTGTCTCATACTTACGGACCAAAAGTCCGTGGTTCGAATCCCACACTACCCCAACTCGATTCCCATTTTCTAATAGTGAGTTATTTACATTTCGTTGAAAATGGCCATCAAAAAAATAAATATTTAGGTAAATCATAAGAGCTCAAATATTTATTTTTATTTCTAAAAAAAAACATTTAAAATGCGTACTTTAAATCACATGTCTTATACTTAGTAGTCTCTTAATCTTATATTATAAAAATCATATTAAATATCACATATTTTATATGTTTTAACAACTTGGCCAAATATAAACATACACATGTCCACCCTCAAATACCCACTCACCCTCTCCCTTTACACACTCAAACTAACATTCACCCTTACAACCAATCTCTAAAACATATTTACACACACGAAAAAACACATTTATGTATATTTCGTGTATTTCTGTGGATGTTTGTCATTGGTTTTGTTATCTGTATATTTTTTTAACCTGTAGTACTGTATATATCCCCAATAAATCAAATTTTTAAAAATAAATCAATTTTCATAGGACTCTTTAGAATTTCAAAATTATTTATCTTTTCACATGTTTATACATTTAGAAACATAAAATCAATATGTTATTTCGTTTATTATTTATATTCCATTGCTGAATTAAGCGTTCATGCAATTTTTTTAATAAAAAATATATGTATTTTGATATTACGATTTACAATTTGGTAAAACAAGTTTTGGGAAATTATTTTAACATGATTTAAAGATTTAATTTTTAAAAAGTTTAACGAGGTTTTATTTTATTTTTAATTTGTAGTTTTAAGAATTTTTTTGTATAAAATTGAGTAATTTGGAATGTTTGTTATAGAAAACATTTTAACATAATGTAAAGAACTTATTTTTATGAAAATCATAAATTTAGATTTCAATTATCCAAAATACTTTTACCATCTATCATAATAAAAAATATTACAAAACATTTTTTTCTAAAGATCTAGGCGTTTAAAGTGAATATGACCTGTGTTGGACAGGTTTTGATTATCAGTTTGTAATATTTACTTTTCCCTTTTTATGAACAGGTGTAAACGTTTCACAAAAAACCAACAAGTCGTAAATTCCGAACAACGTTAAGAAACGATTGAATGTTTTCATATATATGGATAAACGCGCTAAGATTCAGAAATTTAAGAAACGTCTTTATTTAAAAAACAAAGAAAACATTACGTCCTTTCGCCGTAGAGGTAGACCGAGGGGATAGAAGTCCATATTACTCTGTCTTTGCATACATACCTCGCTTCCTGTATTTTATACATCTTCCTATGCACGCACGTCGATTATTCCGACTTTTGGCATGTCCGTATTCAAGGATTTTCTAAATTTGGTCATGCCATATCTTTCTTGGTCTTCCTCGTTTTCTGCATCCTTCCTTAATCTTTTTTTAAATATAAGCACAACGTAGAGTTTCATTCTGTGTCCAGGCGAATAACGAATACAGCTCAGTATAAAATAAAAAGAGAATTCTAGAAATGTGTTTTCGACTCGAAATGTTAATCTCAGGTAAAGGTTTTGTGAAGACATAATGTTTCAGGTTCTGAGTTCGATTCCTAGCAAGGTTTTCAAGAAACGCTTTGTTTGACTGACTGATCACCTTACTTTATGAAGCGAACGAGAAATGCTCCGTTTAACGTAGCGATGAAGTGCCCTATGCACCATAAGGTGTGGAAATGCATACAATGATGACGAATGATGGATATAACAATGTCGCAATTGTGCAATAATAGTTTATTTGTGTAACTACTTTGGTGAAGGTATATAGCGGGATTCGTAATTTAGTGCAATCACGTGTCCTGAAGAAGAGACTGTCACGACTTGAAATTAGTAGACAAAGAAAAGTCGGTAAGTGGTTACAAACTGATATTTACTAACATTTATTAACAACAACATCCCTATTTTTTTGTAAGTAAACTTACTTGTTTGTTAAGATATGTGAAAATACGTTAAAATTTAAAATCAATTGTAGGTCTAAAGACTATTCCAAAACTATTTTTTGTGTAAAAAATAAATAAATCAAATGAAACTATTTTTTTTGTTCTACTACAGTCAAATTTCAAAGATACACAAGTTTCGTTATCAAGGTATAATTAACCTTATCCTTTTATTCCTTTTTAAGAGTGTTTACTCAATATCAAATCAAGAAATATGGAGCTAATAAGTCAAGTTTTAAATAGAAAATAAGAAGGGGTAAAAAAAAAATTGTTTCCAAATATAAAATAATAAAAATTGTAAAATGTCTTCTTCTGTGGATTTTCCCTTGCAGAGAAGTTAAGAAAACATGTTTCATTCAATCATGTAATTTATCCTTGTAAAATATTAAATCAATAATTTGATATTACTAATAACAGACTTATTGGCATGTTCTTGAAACATTTATATTCAATAAAAGTTATTATGCCAAGCGAATATTTGGGGATATGAAATTCCTTAGTGAGTATAATTGTCCAATCATGGCATGAAATTCCACAGAAACACGTTTGCAGCATAAATCAACAAATACGTCAATTAATTAAGTTGCTTGAGTAATCAAACATTAATTAAATTCGATTATTCCCAATACTCGGTGATGACTGCGGAAGTAATTGTGATTAGGATAAGCTTTGTCAGTTTATGTACATTTGTCAGTTTGAATTGCTTAATGTTTGTCTGCTTTATGTTTTAACTAATATATTTTTTTATTCCTCAATTATTTTTTGAACACATTAGTCATACATTATTTTGATAATATACATAAAAAAACAACTAATAAAAATAGCACTTAAAGACGCAGCAAATAAATAAATAACATAAAAAGACAGCACATAACGATACAACAAATGGGAATGTAAATATTTCAATGTACTGTGCATATTCAGAAAGTGAGAGTACTGTTTGGCTCTCGTCTGTGAGATTTTTTTCTATAAAATTGGTAGTGGGGGTCTCTTGAACACAACGAGCACCAGCAACCCTTGCTAGTACCAAAACTTGCTTTGTAGTGTTCGTTTCTGTGAAAGATATCAACGAGAAATTCCCCCAAGTGCGCGCTGTCATAAGGTTCCTTCTCACGGAAGGAAAAACTCCGACTGAAATTTATGTACGGATTACTACTCGTTTAGCTGGGACATTTTGAACCACCCTGAATACTCCCCTGACTTAATGCCTTCAAATTTTCATATTTTCACCTTGCTGAAGACTCGCATGGGTGGGAAAATATTTTACCAATGAGGAGGTGAAACAAGAGGTCTTGAAGTGGACGAAGAAGATGGCGGGAGAGTTCTACGAGGGCATCAAAAAGCTTGTGCCACGACTTACAACCTACAAAGCACGGAAAGATGACTACGTGGACAAATAAGGAATATTTATACAAACAATGTACTGTAATTATACAATATATAATTATACAAAAATTGAGTACTCTTACTTTCTAGATATGCCTCGTAATAACACCTTTTCAAATGAATATTGAATGACAACCATTGATCGAACTCAAGACCTCTTGCATTCTCATCTGAACTTCTGGCTACGTGGTCTGCCTCTTGCCATTTTAGGGTGACTATGCGGTGAATGATGTCAGTGACTCTTGTTTTTCTTCTCACGCCTTCATCTCTAAAGCTTAACCCTTACATGACTCTTTTCATAACTTCAGTAATAAATCCAAAAACGATCATCAAAGTAAATGTGAATTAAATACATACCTCTCATCATCATTCGCTTACCGCACCTAATGATGAATAAAAAACTAAATTGTTCCACCAGCTTCTACGCATCTTAATTATCTTTGTTACATGAAGGTAAGATGACCAGTCTTACGATGTCCAGTAAGGTATTCTAGTGTAAAAATCTTAATATTAATCCGTACGAAAAAACAACTCTACGAGTATAAACAACGAAGTTAGTTACAGATTACAACACAATGGGCCGTTGGTACTCGTGCCGAAAATTGCAAGCGCAAACCGAAACTACCCTTTACACGTTTGTTGTTAAACTAAAAACTAAATCAAATTTTCTAACGCTTTGTGGCTACTCTAGTGAATCATTACTCTGAGGTAAAAACACATTTTCAAATAAACACTTTATTTCAGGAATCGAACTCGAGACCTCTCGCAAATAAATGCACTTACTTAATATCTGACCGACCAAAATATGTCAACAAGCCTTTACATAATAATACTAATGAATTGTTTTGACTATACTTGAAAAACTCGATTCTTCCGAATCGATACACTTGAACAAAAATATATAAATCTAATTTAATTTGTGCCAGATTTCCCCATACGGATTTTCAGTAGACTGAATTTTCTACCCTTTTGGAGATGGGAACAGTATCAAAGCCTCCCGGAGTATGATGTCAATTATCTCAGGCCATTTTACATAGTCGAATTATCCTTCAATACTCTTAGTCGAATGAGTTCTTCAGTATTACCTGAGACAAAAAAATATTCAAAAAATATTTATCTAACTGAAGAAGATAAGAATTATTTTTCAGTCTCAAATGGTATTTTTAATTTTTGGCATGTTACCAATTTAAATAAAATAAATTTTTTAACCGCGTTGTAACCCAGTAAGTGTTGTGATCTTCCATATAAAATGTTTAAAGTTCTCTTCGCAATATGAAACAGTACTTATGATTTTCTTGTTATATTACTTTAGAATATTTTATTATTTAATTTAGTTTTTTACATTTATTCTTGAACTGTTTATTTTTTCTACTGAATATGCTGTAAAACTTTTAGGTTAATTTTTTAAATATAAATCTTGTAACATTTTTAAGTTTAATTTTTTTTATAAATCTTGG
Source organism: Micrasema longulum (assembly GCF_059751315.1). Classification (NCBI taxonomy): domain Eukaryota; kingdom Metazoa; phylum Arthropoda; class Insecta; order Trichoptera; family Brachycentridae; genus Micrasema; species Micrasema longulum. The sequence goes on along the minus strand of NW_028278728.1, from coordinate 13,381 downwards.
GTATAGGAAAATTTATGTTTTTTTTTTAATATACATATTTATTAAGCCAAATATGTTAGTATCATATTTTTTTGTAAAAGGGAGAGTTGCCGTTTATGTTAATAAAATAAATAAATACCGCAACTTGATTTCCAATTTTTCAGCATAAGTTATCTGACACTAATTGACTTATTACTGAAAATAATTGTCTTGAAATAGAAACATGTTTGGATAAATAAAAAAACAAACAAAAAATGAACATTTACTCGTATATTTGTTATTTTTTAATAACTGTTAGGTGTAATATAAAAATATGAAAAAAGGGGGAGCAAAATAAAAAAAGGAATCGAAAAAAAAAATGTTTTGTTCTACAAGAATATAAAAAATAATTAAATGGCCTGAATTTGTAAATAGAAATTAAAAAATGTACTGCAAACACAAAAATATAAAAATACTTTTTTGTTGATAAGGCGGTGTTTTGTTTTTTTCTTACAAATCTAAACTAATTTTACCAAAATATCTGAAAAAAAGTAAACAAAAATACATCACTAGAAATAAACTACATTTTATTTTTCATTAATAAATTAACCTACAAATTTTTATCCCCATTATGTTCGTCGTTTCCTATACGCACTCAGTGGTGCATAGGACACTGCAATTTCAGTCTAATTCAAGTCTATCTGGATGGGTTTTTTAACGTGGAAGGTAAGGTTTTCCGTTAACCTCAACGTCAAGTCGTATAACGTTTCAGGTGCCAGTCGAAGAACAATAAATATTACACAGCTGAACTACCTTGAAAACTAATATTTTGTGTCTACCTTGCCAAGAACCTAATGCGTGGTAGGCAAACGCGTTAACCACTACACCATGAGAAGGACTTATCTTCAATTGATTTCCGTTTTTACGAATTTAACCTGAGAGTAGCCATCGAGTCAAAAACACTCGTCTAAGGTTCTGATTCTTTTTCAGTTCACCCTCCTGAACACTAAAAACATCCAAATATATATTGTATTTAGATGTTTAATGGACATCAAATAATATATTCCTTGAAAGTATGCATGTAGATTGGGTTAACAAATATTACCAAAATCTGTACAAAAAAGAAAATAAATATTATAAGCATAATCGGATAGAATATGCGAAAATTATATTCATAATAATTACAACCACAAGAATAATGTTCTCTTCCAATACATGAAGGTGCTGGATATGATACAACTGTAGCTTAAAGAAGCACTTACACACATCTGGTCAAACAATACGGAGAGGTCTCAACAAAATGTCCGAACGAGGTTTCCCCAGAGCATGAATTATATCATACTTAAAATCCGAACGGCTTTTGTTCAGAGACGTCTCTCATTTATCGAACCGAGAGCGTTCAATATTTTGGAAGAACGTGTTAAAGCTCTCAAGGACAAAAAACATTTTCAAGAAAAGAGTTAAGGACTGGATTTTTCTTAGTGGGAGGGATTTGAGTAGAAAACTCCTTGATGATTTTCCGAATGCTTGAGTTTACTATTTACCATATTGATGTGCCATATATATGTTTTTAAAAATATTTTTTACAATTATTTTTCATGTTTCTTATCCTCTATTTGTGGTGATAAACTCATGTGTCTGTGTCAAATAATTGCTTGTCCATTCTCAACACAAGACTTTTAGTCCCATGGAGTTGGGACTTTTTGTCTCAAATAATGTACAAATAACTTATGTATGTAAATAAATAAATATACGAAACTAAAAAAATCTCAATGTCTAAACGGATAGCAATTTAAAAATATTACGTGATTCTTTTTGATAGCGATAGATATTATGTACTTTCACAAAAATGTTTTCTTTGTATGTACCGTGTCAAATGTTTTTTTTTCTCCTGGGAGTTTAATGTCTTGTTCATGTATTCTTTATTTACGATTCTATGAACCCTTTAGACAATTATAATAAAACTAGTAAAAAAAAATATACAAAAAATAGCATGATATTAAAAAAGAAAGAAAACATGAAAAAAAGTATACAATAGTGAAAAATATTATTTTAAAAAATTGATGTGTAACAAATATAAATATTTACCGTAATAAAACTAAAGTAATTTTAAGAAAATAGCAGTTTTTTTTAAGAGGAAAAGGAAAGGAAGATAAAAAGTTGACATCATGTTATATATAAATATTAAAACTCAACAATAATACATTTGAAAAATAATATAAAATACAAGAGTAAAGAGTTCAAGTAACGTAAACAACTAATCATTACTTGACATTTCAGTTTTTTTTTTAAACACAGGAGTTGATCATCAGCGGCGTAGTATAAAATAAATCTAAATCTTCACTGTATTAACAATATTTTGAGTTTGTCCAAACCTTTGTAGACAAGGACTGGATTCAACTCCCTGGGGAGCTGTTTATATTAACATTCTACAACAGAGATGAAGAACATTTAAGAGAAGGTAATATAGAAGTCTAGGCATCTACAGGGCTAAAGGTTTCAGCTCTTTAACTTCACAAACATCAACAGATGAAAGAATTGAAGGAATATAGATGTTTAAATGTAGGCAGAATGGTGAATGTTACATAGTGTGTAGAGTGGCCACTTAAACCAGCCATTGACAGGTCATAAGCCCTGTAGATGCCTAGACTTCTATATTACCTTCTCTTAAATGTTCTTCATCTCTGTTGTATAATTCACTGTATTAGTTTGCAAGTCGCTGCATGCGAATAATTGGTGAAATCAATAAATAATTAGTACCGTGATGATGACAGTAAAACAAAAAAATTGTCTTATTGTTCTTTGTAAAATACGAAAATTTATTAAAGTTAACAGTTCTGGGCAATCTTTTTTATTATTTAATAATTTATAAATAAACAAGAGGTCATTTACTGTCCTCCTGCTTGACAGTTACGGTAAATTTAAATCAGTCATCGGGGATTTATAATTTATTTCTGACAAAAGTAGACCTTATTTAAATTGAATGTATCATATGGAAAAAAACATTTATGAAGAAAAAAACATATCAAAATTTAAAATAATGGTCAAGACATATGTGATAAACAATTTATAAATTAAATATATTTTCAATGTTATTATTAGAACACACATAACAATATGTATGATATGTGTGCCCTACTTTAAGATTTAAATAAAATAAAAAAAAATGTTTTATTAATAAAAAAAAATACATTTATGTTTACGAAGTTATGCGTCTGAATTTTAGTGAAGTTTTCAAAAACTTTGCACAGATGAACCTCTAAAGTCCGACAAGTAAAAGCTTAAAAAGCCACGAATCCTATTTTTGGGAATTGCAAATTGATTTTCGTGACCTAAATGTAAGAATCTATCGGCAACCGCGAAGGAGTCAGCAGAATTCTGTTAATCTATTTTGCCATAGTATATTCACTCCGCGACGCTGAGACACCCGCAGACTTGGTTTCCAAAGTGGCGTCCTTTTGTCTTAGAAGCGCCGCGTCGCGTATAACGGATATGGTTAATTTGTTTGCCTAATATTGTTCGCGAAAGACGCGCACAACGTAAATTGCTCTAAAAGCATTAATAGAATTACGCTTGCGTGATAAGACACATTTAGGGTTGAAAGTGAATATTTTACATGTAATTAATTCCCGCACTAGATTGACTCTGCATTATCAGAAACAAACTATTATCTCGATAATGTATTTCCTTCGCAAATTTATACCTGTTTTCTTTTATTTGCTTTTGATACCGTAATTAAAGTTGCAAAGCGCTTTTGCTTTATGTTGGATTTTCAATTAACTGAGTAATTAAAATGCTCTACGCTTTGTAATTATCAATCAATGTGGTTATTTAAAGGCGGTTTTGTTAGATTTACATCTGATTTAAGGCTTTACCGAAAGGTATATGATATTAAAGCATTTTTATAATCATTTCTATATACGTATAATAAAGGATTAAACATTTTCTTAATGAATTTTACTTTTATATATTTGAACAAAACATTATAACAAAGTTACTATTGCATCTATAATTTAAAAATTATTTTTACATCTGCTACTGGATTTAATTGTAATTTAGTAAATATTAGGTGCCGAGGCGCAGTTGATTGGATAGCCAACTTTAAAGTTGGCATTGCAGGTTCGATTACCGCTAGTTTCACCTTGCCCAACATATACCGGACACCATATCTGAGGACAAGTTGCTGAACGAGAAAAACTGCCTGAAGAAGCTCTCTGTAATCTGGTAGACTTAGCGTCTTTGTGCTGAAAGAAGGTAATCCAGGAGTACATAATATGCACTTCATTGGATTGAGCAAAGTGAAGCCCGCGAGTTACAAAAAAAAAGTTATTTTCTCAATTGGTCTGGATGTTGTGGTGTATTTTCATAACATCCTTCCATATCCTTTCTTTTTCACCTGCTAGTGAGTTTCTACAAAGTGTTAATAATAAATAGGGTCTTCAAAATAAAAAAAATATTCTACCGATGTTTATTTTTTCCTAACTTTATTTAATATAAATTTTGAATTTGTATTTAAATCATTTCAGTTGCCTAATTACTCAAGTAAATAAAATTTTTAATTAATTTCATTTCATTTGCACCACAGGGGGGCCATTTTATCATTATATATTATTTGCCTTCATGATTTTTTTTGTCAAATCTATGCAAACATTTAAATTATAAACTCAAGATTGTCAAAACCTATTTTATCTTTGCAAAATAACGGTTTTGTTTCAATCGGAATAAATATTCCAAATGTGTTGCAACCACTGCAATTCAGAGGAGTTTTTTTTTAGAAGCTAATATGGTCTAGTCATTTAAAGGGCTTATGACCGGTCATTGGCTGGTTTAAGCGGCCTCTTTACACACTATGTAACATTTATTATTCTGCCCATGTTTGAACACCACATTTCTTCAAATCTTCAACTTGTTGACTTTTGTGAAGTAAAAGAGCTGAAACCTTTATCATGTGGGTGAGATTCATCCAGTTGAACCAATTTACCTACTAGGCAACGCCTGAAAACAATTTTCCAATTTTTACACTTTTTATACTATTTAGTTTATTCAATTATGCTTTGAGTGCATCCAGCCAGTCACAAGCCTTGTAAAAGCCTAGACTTCCATATTTTGTTCTTAAAAATGTTTTCCCTCTCTTTTGCACCAAATTTAGATCTAAATCCACAGGGAGGAAATCCGACCTGTCTGCACACATTTGGATGGAATCAATATTGATGGAAATGTATGGTTTAACTTGTAAAATATGGTAATTTTATCTCCAATTGGTTTCGTTTCCATCTCGCAACTTTCCTCCACATATTAATAGATTTAGTGGAGCTAAAATTGGTCTAATCAAGGGGATGTGTACCAAACTTACATATTCCCGGGAAGTTAAATACCCGACCATAATTGAATTAACAGCTCCGTTCTTGTGGATATACGAGGGTGGTCTATAGTCTATACTGCCTACTTTTGTCTAATATTCTGGCAACAGCAGGAACCGAACTTGCACGTTTCAATCCGACAAATTACCGCTCCCATTGAATAGTCAAAACAGAGCCTTTACTATGTGAAATCCAATCGGACGATAGTGTTAACGATCGTTATTAACAATGATCGTATTTGACGCGAAACATCGTTTTCGAGTTATTAAAAAAAACAGTATTTTTTTTCTTTATGGTTTCATACAGATTTGTCAGCAAAAAGCCATCAAGAAGCCGAATATCTTTTTCAATTTTTTTGCAAACATGTGAACAATATGAATATTCGATGTAAAGTACTACCAAAAACCATTGTAGACATTTTATTTATTAAATAGATATGTATTCGTTTATCTTTATACCTCATTTCACGCCCAGTGTTACATAAAGCACTGCATTGTCAAATCAAATGCAGCATTGTTTGATCGTTTGTTACAAAAAGGTAAGGCAATCAGTCTAACGCGTCAGATGCTACTCCAGGAACAATGAAAGAATGCAGTTCATTTATTTTTTTAAATCATTTAATGTTCTGATCGCCAGGAATCGAACCCAGGATCCCAAGAATGGTAGGCAAAGTTTTTAACCAAAACACACTGAGGTGGACTTATTTCTACAAAATTTATCTATTCAAGGCTTTTATCTAAGAGCATGCTTGAGTTCCCCCTGTACTGACATATGGCTGTGAAATTTTAGTGTTCGCAAAAAAAATACACAAATTGGCAGTAACATCAAGAGCTACCGAAAATAAACTGCTGGATATTTTGTTAAGAGACAGAAGAACCAGCACATGGATTAGAGTTAGATCAATGTTTACCTATGTGTTTTATAAAGTTGCCAGCCAGAAATGGAGCTGGGCTGGTCATATAGCCAGAAACACACACTCTAGATGGACTTTTGTCCTAGAACGGCAACCCAGAACAGACAGAAGAATTATCAGCAGGCTTCAGACTTGATTGTCTAACGACGCAAGAAAGTGGCTGGGTGCGGTTGACTTAGAAATTTCAGGGGGAAGTCTATGTTCACCATTGGACAAGAGACGGCTGATAATAAGGATAATGACTTAAGAGCAGCCATTAAGTTGAAAACACTCTGTATGCGGACTGTATTCTGATGAGCCAACGTGTAAATATATATATTAAAAGTGAGAACAGAAGCCAGACGTGAGAATTTCTCTACTTAAATAAGTCGATAATACCTGACATTTCAAAAGTTCGATTCAATAGGAACAAGTGACACTTTACTTGTATGGTGCTGAATGTTATTGATTTTAAGTCTCCTACGGTCTATTTGCGTCAAAGTGTTTCTATACTTTCTTGGGTGTCCTGCAAGGCTCTAACCTGGGTCCATTGCTTTTCTCAATTTTCTTTAATAATATTAAAATTGTTATTTTAAACTCGCGTTTTCTGTTATTTGCGGATGACTTAAGACTAAGATATCTCTACATGAGAGAGTGCGGGTATTATCTTTGTCTCTACCCGACCGAGTTTATCTAGGGTATGCTTGGCTACAACAGTTTAGAGACTAGAAGGAATGTGTATTTCACTACACATTTTTATCGATTGTTGTTTGGTTTGATCGATAATTCTGAGAAAATGATGAACATTGGTTTGTATGTTCCTGATAATTACCTAAGACAGCGTCAGCATAGATTATTTCATATTTCGGTACACAGGACCAACTTGCCGATGGATATGCCTGTTGAAAGGGCTACCGCTATGCTAAACAACATTGTTCTGGATGTTGATCTGTTCCATGTATCCGAAGTGGTTTTTTGGAGCAGGATTTTTCGACTATTTTGACAAGTCTCTTTATGCATTTTTTGTATTTTTATAATATGTAAGTATTTAATTTTAGTTTGTTATCCATGAATTATTTAAAATAAATTAATTGAATTGGAATTTTAAAAAATGTATTAAATTCAGATAATTGTTTGGAAGTATAAAAAAAATATAAAGGTTTGAATTAGACAAGATACCGTGTAAATAACTTAAACTAGCCTACTGTCAAGATTCTTGTAAGTAGGTTTTAAGACTTCTATGTTTACTCTTTGAAACGGTTTTCCTGTTGAGTAAAATAATTTAATAGTTTATGAAGGAACTTTTTGACGTTCGCAAAACGAAGATACGGTATGCGTTACTTGACGTTTGTAATCGCGTTCGTTCTCGGCACAATTTAAATAATTTTCTGACGACAGCGCGCATGCTAGGACCACTGTTAATTGCATTAGATGTCACTACGCAACACTATGTTAGGTAACAGTTATATAAAGCCTCGCCTGCGGTTGTCAATACAAAGCTACAAACAACTGACTCTCAATAATCCTTAATCCAACCAGAAAATCAGCTTTTCCCCATACAATATCTCAGAAAAGGATTATATTATAAAATATATTTTTATTTTAATAAAGCTAATAGAGGTTACCCACCTCAACAATGGAGGCGGATGCTTTTTTTAATAAATGTAAATTTTTCTAAACAATTATCTTAATCCCTACCATCAAACACAAAACCTGCATTTTCACACAAATAATAATATAGGAACAGTATTAAAAAAATCAAAAAGACAAAGTCCCTAAATATAATAAATCTAATATATACCAATTAAATTGTAATGATTGCGATTCAATCTACATTGGAAAAACTAAAAGAAACTTTAATATTAGAGTAAAACAACACTAAATGCCAAAGAAAAACGGCGGCAAAAATTTGCAGCCTCCGTGGTGTAGAGGTCAAGACGCTTGACTCACGCACGGAAGGTTCCGGGCTCGATTCCCGGTGAGAAAACCAAAAATTTAAATGTGCTTTTTCTCAAGCCTGGGTGTTCTGTGATGTAATTCACCACTGTAATTGGGCCTCCTGGCCTGTTGTGATCCAAAAATAAATATGAAATAGATTTTTTTTTTTTTTATCAACAACCAAATTGTTATGTCATTTAGTTTACAAACAACAATATGTCATTTAGTCCACTTTTGTCTAATTTTAAAGATCGTATCCATCTCACGTCCTTACAAGACACAAAAACTTGATTTATTAGCTCCATATATATATTTAGTAAACATTCTTAGAATTCATTAGTTAATTATAACTTTGTAAAGAAGCTTTTTTAGCTTTAGAACCGATCGGCAGAAGAAAAAAATAAGTGGTTAACCGCAAAATTGTTTATTTTATTATAGGACTATACTATCATCAAATAATTTTAATTCAGAAAAGTATTCAATTTTATGAAAAACGCTTTCAAATACCTTAATACTTTTAGGAATGTACTGGATACTGCTACTACTACTTACTATGGATTTCAAAATCAGTATATATTTCTACAGAGATGGGAATTTCCGGTTTCTGGGAAACCAACCCACCAATCAGCCGAACTCACCAAAGAGAGTTTGTGACGTCACAGGTGCGCAAAGTTATTTCAAAATCACTAATTTTTTAAACTTTTGGCTTAGTCTATTAACGAATAACAAAGTTTAAAATACCACTGAGCTTCATCATTGTAAAACGAACTCCCACTCTAAACACAATTGTTTTGTTCCATTAGAGAGGTAGAAACGTTAAACATAAAATTAAAGTTGGTTTTCATTTACAAATATATTTTAAAATCTTATGGCTTTTAGAAAAAGGACGGATGATCAAATATTCATGTAAATAATACGAACTCAAATATGTATAAATTTTATATTTGAAGCACTAATTTTGTGGTTATTTATTTTAATAAAATAAATAAAACAGCTTAGTTTTAAACCACTATTTTTTTTCCACCGTCCGGTTTTAAAGCAAACGAGCTTCTTCGTCAAGGTTTACGTAACTAATGAATTCTTTCATATTTTTTTTTCACGTTTACTAGTAATTTTTAATTTCATTTAATTTAAATTTTCTGAATCCGCAAACCATCTGATAGAAAATAATCATAACTCCAATAAAAAAGACACTAAAATAAAAGTACAGTAAGTAAAATAAAATATTAAAATTAGACAACTTAGAAATCTCAGAAATTAAAAGAGCTATTCATAATTAGAAAAAAATCATTAATAACCAAATAAACAATATTTCTTTTAGTCTACTGCTGTGTAGCTTCGAAAAAAATCATATCAAATTACTACTCTTTTAGGAGAAAAAAGACTTGATTTATTGGCTTCACGGTATTCAATAAATTATACATTAATAAATTCTATCGTAGCACCTGAAGTGTAAGACTGAGCGCCTTACCTTCCTGAAACACATGATCAAGATACTCTGCACACTATTTATGCCCTATCAGGTGCGGATTAGTGAATAATTATGATATTTCAAATATAACATATTAACAGGAATTTCGTTTTTAGTCAATAGCAGCTTAAAAATGATCATGATGAGTGTTTTTGCTATCAATTCCTGAGATTCTTCCATATTTGAAATACGTATTTGAAAGTTTGATTTTTACTATAGTTTAGTGCCTTATGCGCCATTGGATGAAAATAAGGTTTTTTTTACACCACAACAGGCCAGGAGGCCGAATTACAGTAGTGAATTACATCACAGAACACCCAGGCTTGAGAAAAACCACATTTTAATTTTTGTGTTTCCACCGGGAATCGAACCCCGAACCTTCCGTGCGTGAGTCAAACGTCTTGACGACTACACCGCGAAGGCCGTCAATCATGATTTATGATGATATTGCTGCGCTTAGAGTTAAATACTGTTAAAAACTCATTAAAATTCCTCAAATAGTCGATCGAAATTTCTGAAGACATTTTAGAGAAAATTCCTTTTGTATTAATAATGCAATTAATATTTCTCATCGGAATTCACATTTACATGTTTAAGTAATTAAAAATATTTTCAAAACAAAAAAAAAACATTAATTTTTTTTTTTTTGTAAAAATTTGTGCTTTTTTCTATTTTTTTATTTACGACCGACTGACTAAATATTTTTATTTATTTTTACACACCATTATCATTACCTTTTCCAAACCAAGTTTTGCTTATGAAGCACTGCATTTGAAACGAAATGCAGCATATTTCGGTCATCTGTTACATAAAGTTAAGGTGATCTGTCTTATGAACCATGTTAATATTCTGTGCCAGTTCAGGGATAATAAAAAATTGCAGTTTGAACAACAATAAAAATCTATATCAATATTTCACGTCTACCCTGATAGGAATCCAACCCAAGGCCTTAAGAATAGTCATCAAATACACCAACCACTAGAAAAACAAGGCGAAATTATCTCCACTCGATTTTCCATTCAGGATTTTCTGTAATGAAGAAATATTGCATATCCAAAGTATTGAGGAACGTGTAATTTGAACATCATTTTTGAAACTCCGATTCGGTATGCAAATCAAAAATCACAGGCGACTCTTGACTGAAAACAATGACATTGTTTTTTTCTCAATTTTGTAAATTTGTATAGTTACTGTAAATATTTCGTTTTATGATATGATATTAGTCTAAAATGGTGTTGTAAACAAGCGATATTTAGTTCACGGGAACCACCAATTTTGTATCCAAGGATTGTATGCAGTTGCAAAGGCAGTTTATTACACATTATTTGAGATACAAGTCCAATTGAATTTTTAAAGATCCTCATTACTTTTTACTTTGATTTTACTATGTTTTTTTACTAAATACACGCATTTTTTTATTTATCACATCTTTTAATGTTTTTTTCTTTTTACTACGTTTTTTTAATTTGTTTTTTTCTGTACATTTACAGATTTTTTGCTATGTCTTTTAATATGTTTTCTTGTCATGTATTTTATTTTTTACGACGTATTTACTGGGCTTTTCAGTATGTATTTTTTCACTTTGATTTTACTATGTTTAGTACCTTTATTTGGTTTTTTTTTGTATTGATTACTGTTTTTTTTATATACTTTTTTTGGCTTAGAACGAGATCAATAACCTTACTCAGGTAGTCAAAGCAACTTTGTTTAAATGTGTATGTTTATAAATTTTTTCATTCTCAATATTTTTTTAAAATCCATAATCATGCAATCAACACCGGTTATATCCATGTTATCTGAAGGGTTTTCCATTGAGAGCGCTCGAACTTTATTTTTTATTTTAACAAAATAAGTTGTGTGTGAGATACTATTATTTTTTCATTTATTCCTTACATTTAATTATATTATAAATATAATATAATATCAGCCAAATGGCCGCTCGGCTTTGCTATACAGTGCGTATCCGAGGGGTCCAATTTTTGACCTGTAAATCTCGGCTTTGACAGTTATGGCGGTTCCAGCTGGTTTTGGAGTAAGTACGAGCCAATGACCCAGCCGGACCAAAATCCACACCAAACAGTTTCTTTTTCTGGGTGCATTGGCAACTGATTGATCTCATGTGGATTGTTTTCTTCCCAAAAGTGACAGTTTTGCTTGCTTACTCAGCCATTCATCTGAAAATAGGCCTTGTTGTAAAAGATGATTTTCCGTCCGATACGTACCTCGAACTGAGCACTTATTTTGACAGTAAAGTTTTATAATTTTAACTTGATGCTCAACATTGTAATTTGTCACGATCCTTTGTTGAGAATTTTTTTTTTTTAAATTTGAAAGCTGTAGCTTTACTAACACAGTCGCTATGTATTGTCAAAGTTTGAGCGCTATATAATAATAATATTTATATTATATAATAGCCCTATTTAATAGTTAGATATTGGCCAGATCGAAGCATCACGTAGATGCTCTTTAACACTTTTACCGACGTTTATAAAGCAAAAAAAAAATACATTATCTAATAGAACAGAAAATTTTCACCATTAAGCTGTACTTTTGGTGCTGATTTTGAAGTTTGGAAAAAAACGAACACAAATAATTATGTTAACACACCCAATACATATAATGTTGCAAGAGTTCCATGTTTCTTTGTATAGCATATTTTTTTATTTACACATATTTAAACATGGTAGTATACCGCATTATGCACATACTAAGAAATTCCTTTCAATTTATTGAAATATCACCAAAAATCCACTTTTATATTAAAGTCTACTAATTTTTAAAAATGAAGATAAAACTTTTGTCATATGATACAAAATAATAAGTTATTTAATGTCAATGAATGGTAAAGCATAAATTGTGGTGAAATTTAAAATATTAATGAAAATGTAACTCTTTAATAGAAATCAAAACGGCTTTATCGCCAAAATAACAAAAAAACAAGTTAACTTAACGTACACAGATAAATTTAAGTAACCTAGTCCGTTTAAAAAAAACAGATATTTAATATCAGATTTGTTTTACACTTTCAGTAACTCTGAGCCAGGTGCCTTTTAATTTGTTTCATACATATTTAAAGAGCTAAAGTTTCAAACTTTCAAAAGAAAATATGTTTTATAGTCAGGTTTTACTTGCCCAAGAAAAAAGTTTAAACATAATAACCGCTCTGTTATAATGATCTCTGAGAACACTTTTCAGTGAGTTGTTAATTAAAGAAGATAGATAGCCAATGATATTTTCGCTAGAATAATTTGATCCCTTATTACTTTCAAAGAAATTTAGAACTCAGACTCTTAAACATTTCGAAGTTTTCAACAGGTAATTTAGCAGAATAATCAAAATGACACAACGTTAATTTTCTCAGTTTTAGATTTTCTAAAATGTCAAAAAATAAAGAAAACTGGCTTTAACATTAAGAAAAATGTATTCAACAAGTAACAGAGGTGAATTGAACGTAGTTATGTAGAAAACAGCCAGCCATAGAAAAGTGAAACTGTGATAATAGCACTTTTGTGAAAGAGTGAATGATCAAATCTTTACAAATATTGACATGCTTTTGATTTTAACAAATGATAAACAATGAAAACATTAGTTTTTTTATACTACAAAGTACAATTTAATGATTTATTTGACCAGTTTTAATGATTTTTTAAGTATTGTGATACTTTTTTTGTGTTTTAGGTGTTTTTTTTAAGAACTTTACGCTAGCCTTAGAGGATGTATTTAAAACCCTAAATTGGGAAATTAAGGGTGTAAAAATCGATA